>NC_057721.1:57460297-57477763 GCF_004010195.1 Chiloscyllium plagiosum | reverse complement strand
CTGAAAATGTGTTGCTGGAAAAGCGCAGCAGGTCAGGCAGCATCCAAGGAACAGGAGAATCGACATTTCGGGCATGAGCCCTTCTTCAAGGAAGAAGGCTGAAGAAACCCTTCCTGAAGAAGGGCTTATGCCCGAAACGTCGATTCTCCTGTCCCTTGGATGCTGCCTGACCTGCTGCCCTTTTCCAGCAACAAATTTTCAGCTCCAACCATTCAATGCCTACTTTGATGGTAGGCATTGAACGGTTGGTGCTCCAACCTTTCCAAATTCTCCAATCAGCAACTTTTCAAAGGAGCATTACAAGAACTCAAGGTTTAGCTATCCATTTCTTATCACCTTTTGCACAAAGGGAATAATTAGCTCACTAACCACAGAAGTCAAGGAAATCAGCCCCAATATTTCCAACACCTTGAGGTTCAACAAGGATCAAGTCAAAGGTAATTCTGAATTGATAACTACTTTCAGAACAAAATTACATGTAATTCATTGGTGCATCAAATTAACATTCAAGACATAGTTACATATGCAAATTCTTTGATTATTTTAAACTTGCCTGTTTTTTAAAACAATAATCCAAAGTGATATAAGGAGCCAATTAGAAAGTTTAGGCAGGAGAAAAAGTGGCAAGCTTTTCATCTTTGGAGCCAGTGCATAAATTCAGCATAGACTGACAAAAGTCTTCTGACTGTTGACTGTAAGAAATACACATGAAATGAGTCTGGGCAGCCTCAGGCCAAACAAGTACTATTTGAAAAAAAGACTAAGCAATTAGTTTGGCACAAATTTGCATCTTATTCCAGAAGTTCCAGGACAAGTGACTAGTTTGGGAAATTGAAAACAAAAACTGTGCCACAATAGTGCAAAAGCCCCCTTTGGAAATTGGGGCAAAGCATATTGCTGTAATAAATTAGATAATATTTTAACCCTTAATCTGATTATGCTGACCTAGGAGTGCTTGGTGCTGACACTGAACATGTTGGTGGCAAGATTTCAATTTCCTACCATTAAAATCCCCTACCCTGAGTAGATGATAAATGTTAAAAATGTTACTGAGAAAGTATAATCAAAATATTTTAAGCTAATGAAAATGGAGAATTCTTACAAAGATATTGAGCAGAAAGAGAAAATAATTCCTCATTTCTAAATTATTCGAATGACAAACATATTCTCTCTACAAATTGCTTTTTTAGTTCCATATTATACTGCATTATGGTTTACATAACCATATATATTTATTATCCTAAAGTGGAAGGGAATGTTATGCCATTGTGGTTTGACTAAGAAATAGCCTAAACTGAGCTTCAGCTACACCTAAAAGTTTTGCTGCAAACCTCATTTTGAAAGCTTGAACAATGTGGCTTAAGTAGTTAAACTTACATTGCTAGTAATAAAATTCCTTCTTTCCAATATTCTCCTTAAGCAATACACAATCACGAAGGTTAAACATGCATTTTGTTACAGTGTGGAATTCAGTGTTGTACATTGGTATCTATGTATTATCAAAATTGAAATAGAATTTAGAAATCTTCTTAATATTTAAGGCAATTTTGCCTGGCTTGATTGAGAGTGGAACACAGGAAGGGGCAGGTTGTTGGCAATCTTGAGGGCAACAATGCCCTTTTGGTTCATGTAGTACATCAGAGTTTCAGAGGTGATGTCTCTCCCACGCATTGATGTTGCTGCTTTGTGGTTTTAATTTTGTTATTTGATTAGCCATTGATGATTCCTCGTTAAAAAAAAAATCAATTATGAACTACCTTAGCAGTTAAGGTCTCAGTTGCTTGGATATGGTACTACATAGTAACGTTGCTGGACATGTGGCCCAGAGGTATGGATGAACAATCCAGAGACTAAAAGTTCAAATAGTTCAAACATGGTAGTTTATTGAGTTGTCACAATTCACAACTGTTCTATGATGTTTCTTTTCTGAAAGAATCATAGAATTCCTGCAGTGTGGAAGCAGGTCATTTGGCCGATTGAGCCCATACTGACCTCTGAAAAGCATCCCACCCAGACCCCACCCCCTACCCTATCCCTGTAGCCCTGCATTTCGCATGCGCTAATCCATCTAGCCTGCACATCCATGGACACTATGGGCAATTTAGCATGGCCAATCCACCTAACCTGCAGATCTTTGAACTGTGGGAGGAAACCTGAGCACCCGGAAGAAACCCATACAAACATAAGGAGAATGTACAAACTCCACAAGGTTGCTCGAGGCTGGAATCGAACCCGGGGTCACTGGCACTGTGAGGTAGCAGTGCCGACCACTGAACCACCATGCCACCCCTATGGCATGCTGTACCCAATTTGGCCGATAAGAAATTTCTTCGTTAATATTAAGGAATATTAACTCTGCAACATTTGGGCTACAAAATCACTCAATTGCATAAACTGACATCAATAGTGCAAGAAAATATCACATCACTAGCTTTTTAAAAGGTAACGAAGGGTGAAAATTAAATGCGGATAACACTGATCCATTGAATTGTTTTAAAGTTAATCTTCAATGGTTATATTAATGATTGAAAACAGAATTAAGAATAGACAATTCTGTACATGCACACAGAAGTGGCAAAGGTTGAGTATGATGCTCTATTAGGCTGTATTTAAAGAGGACCAGAAAAAACATTATGTCACAAAATAGTAGAGCAGAAGAAAGGGCATTCGGTCCATAATAATAGACACCAAATTCTCTTCACTGTAGCAACAGGCTTCTCCAGGAATTTCAAGTCCATTACACTACCTGGAAGTCATTTCCTTCTATGAATCACTAGATTTGCAAAGAATTTCTCAGTATTCATTCTAAATTTTCTTTTTAATAGTTTGAATCCATGACCCCAATCTTGCTCTCACATACTAATGTGAAGTATATTCCAAATTTACATTTCTATTGCGAATGAATCAAAAACTAATTTGTAAAATCAGGAAATAAAACCAGGAAAATACATTAAGGGAGTTCTTTTGACACCTAAAAGCAGCACAAATGCACACAATATGTTTGATCAAGCCTGACTGTAATGTAAAGAGTTAACAAAAACCAAACAAAGAAAATAAGCTTATACAGATTGTATCTTGGTATTTTCCTTATCCTTGGTTGTGCAACAAAATGGGAAAAGGTGTGTTTAAAAACAAAAGGATGTGCAAGGGTTTGCATCATTCTTTAAAAGTTACCAGCACTTAAGTACTGTTTATTCTGCTTCTTGTTAACCATTGGGCAAGTTTAGTTGCACCTGGAAGTATGCACAATGCTTAGAGTTGGAACAAACACAGTTATCATCTCTGGTTTGTTGCACATGACACGCGCTAGTGAGACAAACAATAGGGAGAGAGGGGAGTTGAACACGTGGCTACAGGGATCGTGCAGGAGGAGGAATTCAGATACTTGGATAATTGGGGTAGGTGGGACCTCTACAAATGGGATGGTCTACACCTGAACCAGAGAGGGTACAAATGTCTTGAAGGGGGGGGGGCTGTTATTAAATTTACTAATACTCTTCAGGAGGGTTTAAACTAATTCAACAGGGGGATAAGAACCTGAATTGCAGCTCCAGTGTACAGGAGATTTAGAGTAGTGAGGTCATAAATAAGGTTTCAAGGTTGCAAGAGTGTACCGGCAGGCAGGAAGGTGCTTTGAAATGTGTCTACTTCAACGCCAGGAGCATCTGGAATAGGGTGGGTTAACCTGCAGCATGGGTTAGCAGTACCTGGACTTCAATGTTGTGGCCATTTTGGCGACATGGATAGAGCAGGGATAGGACTGATTGTTACAGCTTCTGGGGCTTAGATGTTTCAGCAAGAACAGGAAAGGTGGTAAAAGAGGGGGAGGTGTTGCATTGTTAGTCAAGGACAGTACTATGGTGGCAGAAAGGACGTTTGATGAAAATTCATCTATTGAGGTACTATGGGCTGAGGTTAGAAAGGAAACTGCAGGAGATGGGCACAATTGAAATGTGGAGCTTGTTCAATGAATAGCTACTGCATGTCCTTGATAGGTATGTAACTGTTGGGGAGGGAGGAAGTGGTCAAATGAGGGAACTGTGGTTTACTAAAGAAATTGAATCTGTTGTAAAGAGGAAAAAGGCGACTTATGTAAAGATGAGAAGTGAGGGCTCAGTTAGGGCACTTGAGAGTTACAAGTTAGCCAGGAAAGACCTAAAAAGAGAGAGCTAAGAAGAGTCAGGAGGGAAAGGTTATAAGAGAGGTCTTTGGTAGGGAGGATCAAGGAAAACCCTAAAGCTTTCTCTAGGGTATGTCAGGAATAAAAGAATGACTAGAGTAAGATTAGGGCCTGTCAAGGATAGTGGTGTGAAGTTGTGTGTGGAGTCAGAGGAGATAGGAGAGATACTAAATGAATAGTTTTTATCAGTATTGACAAAGGAAAAAGACAATGCTGTCGAGGAGAATACTGTGAGGCAGGCTATGAGACTAGATAGAACTGAGGTTCATAAAGAGGAGGTGTTAGTAATTCTGGAAAGCGTGAAAATAGATAAGTCCCCTAAGCTGGATGGGATTTATCCTAGGATTCTCTGGAAAATTAGGGAGGAGATTGCTGAGCCTTTGGTTTTGATCTTTATGTCGTCATTGTCTTCAGGAATAGTACCAGAAGACTGGAGGATAGCAAATGTTGTCCCCTTGTTCAAGAAGGGGAGTAGAGATGACCCTGGTAATTATAGACCAGTGAGCCTTACTTTGGTTGTGGGTAAAGTGTTGGAAAAGGTTATAAGAGAGGATTTATAATCATCCAGAAAGGAATAAGCTGATTAGGGATAGTCAACACGGTTTTGTGAAGGGTAGGTCGTGCCTCACAAACCTTACTGAGTTATTTGAGAAGGTGACCAAAAAGGTGGATGATGTAAAGCTGTTGATGTGGTGTATATGGATTCCAGTCAAGCGTTTGATAAGGTTCCCCAGAGTAGGCAATTGAACAAAATACAGAGGCATTGGATTGTGGATGCTTTGGCAGTTTGGATCAGAAATTGGCTAGCTGAAAGGCAGCAGAGGGTGGTGGTTAATGGGAAATGTTCATCCTGGAGTTCAGGTACTAATGGTGTACTGCAAGGATCTGTTCTGGGGCCTGGGATCTGCTGTTTGTCATTTTTATGAGTAACCTGGATGAAAGCATAGAAAGATGGGTTAGTAAATTTGTGGATGACACCATGGTTGGAGGAGTTGTGGACAGTGTCAAAGGATGTTGCCTGGGTGGCAAGCTTCAGGGATCTATGTACCTGGACACTGAGATCTTACCATTAGCCCAGTACTCTATATTCCTGTTGCTCCTTCCAAAGTGAATCACCTCGCACTTTTCTGCATTAGACTCACATGTGCAGATTTCAGGGTGGAGGAGTTGTGGACAGTGTCAAAGGATGTTGCCTGGGTGGCAAGCTTCAGGGATCTATGTACCTGGACACTGAGATCTTACCATTAGCCCAGTACTCTATATTCCTGTTGCTCCTTCCAAAGTGAATCACCTCGCACTTTTCTGCATTAAACTCACATGTGCAGATTTCAGGGGGATGGGAGATAAGAGATCAGGACTGAGGCAGGTAACAAGGAGGAAGTGTTATCAGGAGGAGAAGGGGAGAGGGAGGGAGGGGAGAAATTGGGAACCTGGGAAGGAGCAGAGGGAAGAGTGGGAGTTTGGGAAAGTATGGAGAGGACATCTTGGCTCCTGGGCTTTCCTCGTTGCATCTCATCCCATCCTCCCAACTCGAGTACTCCTTGTTGCTCCCACCCCACTTTGGGCCCTCTTCCCTTGGCTCAGAGGGTTTCAAAATTTTAAAATCACATTCTTCCCTGTGCATGCGCAGTAATACATTTGTACCTGATGTCACATGTAAAGTATTTGTGATAATATCCGTGTTTCGACACGTGCATTCCCAAATGAGCGCACGTACATTGTTCCTCACAGTTGTTGGTGTCAACAAACACTATTTCAAACAGGTTTTTAGTACAAATGTTATCAAAACGTCTATATGCTCACCCTAAGAAATGACAGCTGGAAAGGAATGCAGCAGTTGGATTGTTGAAGTTTCAAGATTTTGAGTTTTATCTTTCTGATTCAGACATTATACCATCTCAAAATTTCCAATTTGTGAGACAAGGTTTTCAAGTTATATATATATATTTAAATGGAAAATGCTTAAAAGAGTTGATGTTTAAATTGAAATGTATGTTCAAACACATTACTTTTGACACTTATTTGTTCAACATTAGCTCAGATAGGTAAGATAGAAGCTTCAATAAAGAGAACTCAAAGGTCTTCTCAAATTTAATTAGCCTTAATTACACCTTTCTGAAAAGATGGACAAAATAAGTCAACTATATCTTCTGTCAATTAGTGAGAACAATTTCAAAATTATGTGCTAAACATCTAGCCTAAATATTGACCAAGAATGATCACTTCATCCATTTTCTGTAGTTGAGATGACAATATTGTGTTCTTTTCTTTGTGGGTTAAGTATTCATAACATTGAACATGGGGTATTTAAGAATTCTTCATTAAAAACAATACATGCAACTTCAATTGGAAAGAAAAGGAAATTATTCCAGGAATATATCTGGTATACTTACGCATGAGGTTTTCCTTACATTCTGCCTCTTGAGACAATATAAATTCTCTGGGGGAAAAAAAGGACAGATGTATTATTGTTCTTGGAGAAACACCAAGTACTGAAAATATACATGAAAGGGATCTCCAAGATCAGAAATCACTTGGTATTCAGTTCACAAATGATCCAATTAGACTGAAAAAGGTTCTGAAGAGTCATACCAAATTTAAAACATTAATTAGTTTTCTCTCTGTACAGATACTGTAAAACATGCTGAGTTTCCCTAGGTTGCGTTTGGTGTAATCTGAAAACCTGTGTTTAAGCACAGCAGCCACAAAACCTTGCTGTTCGCTGACATTCCCTTGCACACACAACCCCATTCTCACCCTCGTTGCTGTTTAATTACCAAACAACACAGGTAACGTGGCATTAGCAATGGTCCATTTAACAACCCTCTCTAATATACCGCTACTCTGTCTCTAATGCCTGTTGCAGGCCCCCAACTTGTCATTGTCTACTACATACAGGCAAGTAATCAGACAATTCCAAAGACAAGCTTTTATTTACATGTTGCAAAAGTGAACACAACCAAATTGAATATAGGCTGCAATTTGCCACCACAATGCTAATCAAATACTGGCATAATGAACAACTATATTATAGTCTGCAATTGCCTGCTGGGCTTAGCTTTGATCAACTGAAAGTGGACCGTGACCAATCTGAGTGCATGAGCGAGTGGCTGGATTATGAGCTAACGGTATTGAAGCAAATCAAACAGTCAGGGCAGGCAGGAACAAAGCAGAGAACAAGATAGGACTGATAAATTAAATGGCACTTATTTCAATGCAATGATGTCTAACAGGGAAGGCAGATGAATTCAGGGCATGATTAGGAACATGGAACTGGGATATCACAGCAATTACAGAAATGTGGCTCAGGGATGGACAGGACTGGCAGCTTAATGTTACAGGATACAAATACTACAGAAAGGATAGAAAGGGAGGCAAGAGGAGGGGGAGTAGCGTTTTTGACAAAGGATAACATTACAGCTGTACTGAGGGAGGATATTCCCAGAAATATATCCAGGGATGTTATTTGGGTGGAACTGAGAAATAAGAAAGGGATGATCACCTTATTGGGAGTGTATTATAGACCCCCTAATGGCCAATGGAAAATTGAGAAACAAATTTGTAAGGAGATTTCAGTTAACTGTACCAGAGAAGGTGCAAAACTTGACCTACTCTTGGGAAATAAGGCAGGGCAGGTGACTGAGTTGTCAATGGGGGAACACTTTGGGGCCAGAGACCATAATTCTATTAGTTTTAAAACAGTGATGGAAAAGGATAGATTGGATCTAAAGGCTGAAGATCTAAATTGGCGGAAAGCCAATTTTGATGGTATTAGGGATGAACTTTCAAAAGCTGATTGGGTGCAGATGTTCACAGGTTAAAAGGGACAGCTGGAAAATGGGAAGCCTTCAGAAATGAGAGGAGTGTCCAGAGACAGTATTTTCCTGTTAGGATGAAAGTAAAGGCTGGTTGGTGTCGGGAATGCTGGATAACTCGAGACATTGAGGGTTTGGTTAAAGAAAAAGGAGGAAACATATGTCAGGTATAGACAGGAGAAAGAGAGTGAATTCTGAGAAGATTATAAAGGCAGTAGAAGTATACTTAAGCGGAAAATCAGGAGGGCAAAAGGGGACATGAGATAGCTTTGGCAAATAGGGTTAGGGAGAATCAAAGGGTTTTTACAAATACATTAAGGACAAAAGGGTAACCAGGGAGCGAATAGAGCCTCTCAAAGATCAGCAATAAGGCCTTTGTGTGGAGCCACAGGAGATTTGGGGGGGGGGGGGGGAGAAGATAATAAACGAGTATTTTGCATCAATGTTTACTATGAGAAGGACATGGAAGTCATATGCATAAAGGTAGATAAATTCCCAGGACTGATCAGGTGTACTCTAGAAGCTAGGAAAGTGATTGCTGGGCCCTTTGCCGAGATATTTGTATCTTCGATAGTCACAGGTGAAGTGCCAGAAGATTGGAGGTTGGCTAACGTGGTACCATTATTTAAGAAAGGTGGTAAGGACAAGCCAGGGAACTAGAGACCACTGAGCCTGATGTCAGTGATGGGCAAGTTGGTGGAGGGAATCCTGAGGGACAGGATGTACATGTATTTGGAAAGGCAAGGACTGATTAGGGATAGTCAACATGGCTTTGTGCATGGGAATTCATGTCTCACGAACATGGAAGATATAAAATGGAGGGAAATAGATGGTTACATCTCAAAAAATGTCCATATTACGGAGGAGGAAGTGCTGGATGTCTTGAAACACGTAAAGTTGGATAAGTCCCCAGGACCTGATCAGGTGTACCCTAGACGTCTGTGGGAAGCTAGGGAAGTCATTGCTGGGCCTCTTGCTGAGATATTTGTATTGTCAATAGTCACGTGAGGTGCCAGAAGACTGGAGGTTGGCTAACGTGGTGCCACTATTTAAGAAAAGTGGTAAGGCCAAGTCAGGAAACAATAGACCAGTGAGTCTGATGTTCGTGGTGGGCAAGTTGTTGGAAGGAATCCTGAGGAACAGGATGTACATGTATTTGGAAAGGGAAGAACTAATTAGGGATAGTCAACATGGCTTTTTGCATAGGTAATCATGTCTCACAGACGTGATTGAGCTTTTGAAGAATTAACAAAGAGGATTGAGGGCAGAGTGATTGACGTGATCTGTATGGACACCAGTAAGGAGTTCGACAAAGTTCCCCATGGGAGATAGGTTAGCATGGTTAGATCTCTCGGAATACAGGGAGACGAAGTGATTTGGATAGAACTGACTGATGAAAATGACAGTGTGGTGGTGGAGGAGGGTTGCTTTTCAGACTGGAGGCCGGTGACCAGTAGCGTGCAACAAGGTTATATAAATGATTTGGATGTGAGCATAAGAGGTATAGTTAGCAAGTTTGCAGATGACACCAAATTTGAGGTGTAGTGTACAGCAAAGAAGGTTAACTCAGATTACAATGCGATTTTGATCAAATGAACCAATGGGCTGAGAAGTGGCAGATGGGGTGAGAAGTGACAGATGGGGTTTAATTTAGATAAATGTGAGCTGTTGCATTTTGCGAAAGCAAGTCATACCAGGACTTATACACTTTATTGTAAGGTCCTAGGGAGTGTTGCTGAACAAAGAGACCTTGGAGTGCAGGTTCATAGCTCCTTGAAAGTGCAGTCGCAGGTAGATAGGGTAGTGAAGGTCTGCTTTCCTTTATTAGTCAGAGCATTGAGTATTGGAGTTGGGAAGTCATATTGCCGCTGTACGGGACACTGGTGTGAGGCCACTTTTGGAATATTGCATGCAATTCTGTTCTCCTTCCTCGCGGAAGGATTAGATTAGATTAGATTATTTACAGTGTGGAAACAGGCCCTTCGGCCCAACAAGTCCACACCGACCCGCCAAACGCGCAACCCACCCAGACCCATTCCCCTACGTTTATCCCTTCACCTAACACTACGGGCAATTTAACATGGCCAATTCACCTAACCTGCACATTTTCGGACTTAGGGAGGAAACCGGAGCACCCGGAGGAAACCCACGCAGACACAGGGAGAATGTGCAAACTCCACACAGTCGGTCGCCTGAGGCAGGAATTGAATCCGGGTCTCTGGCGCTGTAAGGCAGCAGTGCTAACCACTGTGCCACCATGTCGCCCACAGGATATTGTGAAATTTGAAAGGGTTCAGAAAAGATTTACAAGGATGTTGCCAGGGTTGGAGGAATTGAGCTATAGGGAGAGGCTGAATAGGCTGGGGCTGTTTTCCCTGGAGCGTCGAAGGCTGAGGGGTGACCTTATAGAGGTTTATAAAATCATGAGGGGCATGGATTGGATAAATAGATAAAGTCCTTTCCCTGGTGTACGGGAGTACAGAACTAGAGGGCATAGGTTTAGGGTGAGGGGAAAGATATAAAAGGGACCTAAGGGGCAACTTTTTCACACAGAGGGTGATGAGTGTATGGAATGAGCTGCTAGAGGACGTGGTGGAGGCTGGTACAACTGCAACATTTTAGAGGCATTTGGGTGGGTATATGAATAGGAAGGGTTTGCAGGGATATGGGCCGGGTGCTGGCAGATAGAACTAGATCGGGTTGGGATATCTGGTCGGCATGGATGGGTTGGACCAGCGGGTCTGTTTCCATGCTGTACATCTCTATGACTCTATAAACAGCATGTTATTTTCACCAAATGTTAAATACAGCAATAGAAAAGAACATTTCAAGAAAGAGAGATTGAGCATGGAGTTGTACTGTTGAATGATCTGTCATGCATTATGGGATGAAGAGAAGTAGGATGTTATAAAAAGGTCAGATCAAACAAAAAGGAACCCAAGACGAGAGGTACAGCATGACCTTGAAGGGACTTGAGGAAGAGTACTTTAAATTTAATGTGTTGGTGGATAGGAAGTTGGCCTAGGTCAGCAATAAAAAGAGTGATACAACAGATACCAAATCCCCTTCCAGAGGCCAAAAATAAAACATGGACAAGGTTTTTGATGATAGCAAGGTTAAAATCTTACAAAAATTGCAACATGAAGTCTCATGCAGTTTTGCATTATCTGTTTTGTCTGAGCTGTAAAGATGATATCTTTGTACTTTTGATTGTTGACTAAAATGATAAAAGAACTTGTGTAAAAATAAAGGATCATGGAACGAATTGCTGCACATTTGAAAAGTAAACTGCTGAAACTTGCTGCAAATCATGTGTACACTGCACTATTATACAATAGGGGAAAGCTGTTTGCAGACAAGCCAGCACCTATGTGTTTAAAGAGAGATTCAACCAGCAAGCGGTTAATGATTGCTCTGCGGAATTGTGAACAAGTATGTATGCCTGTCAATAATTATCTGATAGACTCTGGGTAGTTGAACAGCTTGAGGTGTGCATGATACTGGCAGAAGCCCTCAGGACTGGTGCAAGGGGCAGATGGCAAAATACTTGAAATAAACTGAACTTCTTCAGTATTATCCTCAACAGTTGCTTTAAGGGCTGGCCTTTAATCACTAACTGAGGGAATTTGCAGATAGTGTACCAATTGCTTGTGCCTCCTGTGAAGTGAAAAGAGCCTGGAGAAGAGAGACTGAATAACAGGAAATCATGGCAAGAGAAAGCACCACTAATATCCAATATAAACCCACTGACTCCCACAGCTACCTGGAGGATACATCCTTGCAACCTGCTTCCTGTAAGCACAGTTCCAGTCTCCCAGTTTCTCTGTCTCTGTCACATGTTCTGACATTGCCGATTTTGATAAGGAAGCCTCCGAAATGTTCACCTTCTACCTCAACCGAGGATTCCCCAGCACCTTTGTTGACAGGGCCCTCATCTGGGTCTGGCCCATCGCCTGCAACTTGGCCGTCACCCCCTCTCTTCCCTCCAGCAGCCTTGTCCTTATCTACCATCCCACCAGTATTCACATCCAGAAGATCATTAGTTGCCATTTCTGCCCCCTCCAGTGAGATGCCACCAGCAAACACATTTTCCCTTCCCCTCCCTTATCCACCTTCCACAAGGACCATTCCCTCTGGGACACCCTGATCCACTCTTCCTTCACTTCCAACATCCCCCCCACTGCACCTGCCCCTGCAATGGCTGAAGGTGCAACACATGCCCATTTACCTCCTCCTTCCTCAGTATCCAAGGGCTCAAACACACCTTCCAGGTGAAGCAGTGCTTTGCCTGCACTTCTCATAATCTAGTCTAATGCATTCGCTGCTGACAGTGGTCTCCTTGACATTGGAGAAATGAAGCGTAGACTGGGTGACCGCTTCGCACAAGTGACCTTGAGCTTCTAGTTGCCTGCCACTTCAACACACCTCCCTGCTCTCTGATCACTATCTCTGTCTCATATTTGCTACAGTGCTCCAGTGAAGCTCAGCATAAGCTGGAAGAACATCTCATTTTCCGCCTGGTGACCCTGCAGCCCTGTGGACTCAATATAGAGTTCAATAACTTTAGGGCTTGAACTCTCCTATGTCCTACCACCCACCCCCACACACCAGGCCTTGTTACCACAAACTGCTTTTACCCATTGTTAGCCACTAACAGTCTCCATTAACAGTGTTCATCCTCCTAGCCAGATCATTACCCACTCCTTTGTTTGTTCAGTAGCTGTTTTCTCTGGCCTCTATCCCCATCTATCGTTTATTCCTTACCCCCTCCCCCCACACTACTTTCCACTTAAACACCAACATTCTCCTAGCTACCATTGGTTCTGAGGAAGAGTCACTAGACCCGAAATTTTTGTGATTTCTCTTCACAGATGCTACCAGACCTGCTGGGTTTTTCCAGAAATTTCTGTTTTTGATTTACAACATTGACAGTTCTTTTGGTTTTTAAGAAAAACCATCATCTCAACAAGTCTTGTGAACTGAGACAACTGAATCCATCTCCCAGGTTTTATGCCTTCCACCATAATAAGAGTCCAACTATAGGTATTGAAGAGTTGTCCTGTTTAAGCAGAATGATGTGTGAGAAAAGATGACAGAGAGAGGTCATGGGTAAGTAATTCTGGTTTGAGAAACAGAATTGATAACAACAGTTCCAAAAAAAAAAGGGAAATAAGCATTGGGTAAGCAAAGAGAGGCATATAAAAGATCAGCAGTCTAAGGTTCAGAAGAAAATTTTTGAGTGGCCACAAGTTGAGATGACAGAGAGAGGTCATGGGTAAGTAATTCTGGTTTGAGAACAGAATTGATAACAACAGTTCCAAAAAAAAAAAAGGGAAATAAGTATTGGGTAAGCAAAGAGAGGCATATAAAAGATCAGCAGTCTAAGGTTCAGAAGAAAATATTTGAGTGGCCACAAGTTGAGGATAGGAGCAGGTCAAATGAACTGCATGTGGGTCACATGGATGAAATGAGAGCAGAGGTTGTCGATGGGGAAAATGGCAAAAAATCTAAGTATGAAGATACAATCAACTGGTAAGACAACTAACTGAATAGTTCAAAGTTTGTGAAAAGATTTGTATCGGGTGCTCATTGTTGTGGTTCTGTTCGCCGAGCAGAGAATTTGTGTTGTAGTGTCAAATGCCGGAGGAAAGATCACAGAAGCGCTTCACAGGAGGCTTCCAAGCACTGAGGATGTCACCTGGACAGGGGACGAAACGTCTGCAACACAAATTCCCAGCTCGGCGAACAGAACCACAATAACTGAATAGTTATTCGGTTTTAAGGCAATTTAAGAATAAAAAATGATGATTCAACTGCAAAAGTCAGCCTTTTAACATGACATTTTAGCTGAATGTTTGCATAGTTACTAACTTTTTAAATTAAGTACAAATAGTAAGTAAAATATATGAGAGAAAAGGAATTTATAAAAGGTTTAAAGCCTTTTTAAACAAATATGAAAATCAAAACTAGATAGATCAAATGAACTGAGCAAAACCACATTATTTAACTATCTATTCATAATATGTAAGATGCAAATGTTAAATTGACAATCTTGGCATTGGAAAAAAAAATACAAAAAAGACACTTACTTTGCATTAACTAGAATGACTAACATGAGAAAGAAAATTAGGAAAGGGTCTGCTTGCTGTAGATACACATCCCACATCAGCTGGGCAACATCTTCTGTACAACAACCAGCAAACAGGCTTGCTCCCTTTAAAACAAGATATAAAAGCACAAATGTTTCATGAAGTAAAACTAATAAAATTTTAAAATCAGAGTTTTATGTCAATTGATACCCATATTTCAGGAATATAGCTTTAAAAACCTACAAAGAGAATAATAGCTAACTAGCTTATGGCATTAAAAAAAGAAATAATTTCAACCATCATTTGGACTAGGAGGAGAGCATAATTTTCCTAGATTTTGCTTTTTTTTTGCTGAAGAGTCTATTTTTCATTGCTCAGTTTAGTCAGCTCTTCAGGTAGGATATTCACAGAAGCCTGCACCAGAGTGGGGGCAGGGCTTAGAGGACAGTACTGGGAGCAGGGAGACATCCTCAACTTGGAACAACAGTGTGAGCAGGGGCCGGGAGGCTTTAATGTCTAGGTGTGAAGTGAAGGTTGGGAGAGAATGAGACGTTTAGGAGCATAGAGCAACTTCAAAATTAAAATGAACATTATTTTGTAGAACAGGGTGCTTCATTTTACATCTTACATTACTAAGCAGGCAGGTGCTTCTGCCACTTGAGAATGACTTATTTCTGCTTTCTTCACCACCAAGTGATGGGTTTAATAGGATACTCTGCCTGTACCAAATTGTGAAGAGTAAAATATAAACAATCAATCAGTCTATGATAATGGAGTTACGAGAAGCAAAACTGCACTGGTCTGGCATCTCATTTTGGATGAGCAGCAATTTCCCCCAGCAAAACATGAGGAACACCGACGTCATTTTCTTTGATATGCATGGCAAACACCATTTCAAAGCCACAGCTTTGACTGCTCTGCTTGGTAACTGTCTCAAGCTGATCAGACTGTTTGACACAAAAATTTGAACTAATTATCCTTGCCATCCCAGGCCTATTTCCACCGCCTAATGTAGCCAGCTCTATCCCTACCTTGGGTTTCATCAAGGCTTCTGTTACCTCTAGGTTTGTCTATTCCAATGAACTTTTGGTTGGCCTCTGACTCTCAAAGTGCATACATTAAAAACATTACTGTCCATATTCTCAATTGCTCCAATCACATTCATTCATCAATGTTCCATCTAACATGCAACTGTACAGCAAATGGAATGTATCAGGCAGGAAATAATAGTCTGTAGTGAAGCAATGTTCTCTTAAGATCTGTGTGCTCGCACATGTCAATGTGTTATTCTTAAACAATGTGCCATGCAATATACCATCCATGTTGTACATAGTAGTTAGGAAACATGCTGCCCGTTATTTTGTTTTTGCTGACTAACACTGGTTCCCAGATCAACAATGGCTTGATTTTAAAACTCTCATCTTGGTTTCAAATTCCTTCCTTCCTCTCCACCTCTGTCAGTTCCTCCAGGGCTACAATTTTCTGATTGTGGATTTTTCAGCATTCCTGATTTAATTGCTCCACCATTTGTGATCATGCCTTCAGCTGCCAAACTCTTAAGCTCTGGAATTCCCACCTTAACCCTCCCCCTGTTTCTATTTCCTGTTTTAAAGATGCTGCTTTAGACAGGATACTTAACAAGACTGACCAAAGTAAAGGGAAATAACATTTATCCTGTATGAAAGGAGAACCTATACTTGCCAACCAAACAGCACTGATTACTAGATGCATTGCCATGAAGAATGCACTGGTTAGTGGTCACTGATAGTTAAACATATCACTCAAGGAAACAATGGTCATTTGCACAGATACACTATAATCATGGTGAGCTAAACCTGCTACCATTGTGAGAAACAGTATTCATTGAATTTTGAACTCAGTAAATCATGTTGCTGAATTCAGTTTTAACACATGTATGATCAAATAGGTGGTTTTGCCATGGGATCCCTGTAGGCCCAGCTCAAATAATCTCTAAGAGTTCCATGGAACGTGTCTTTGATGAAATAACATCTCATGCCCTACGGTTTGTAGGGTTTGTATCTTTTATATAGATATGTTAGCTATAGTTGAATCTGCAGTAACATGTAGGAAAATTCGTAAATGGATTCTAATTGTATGCTCAACTTCACTTTTGAAACAGCGTTGTCACATGAGTTCCATTCCTCAGTATCTTCAGGTGAGAAGGGGTTCTCTACAACGATCCACCACAAACCTACCTGTGTTGGGTCATGTGTGTGTTGGGATTCCTAATGTTCTACATACTGTAAGACTGGTCTTCTTGATAATCCTATAAGTAGAGGCCAAGCCATTTATTCACTAATGGTGGAATGGGCATATAAAAGCAATATAAAATATAATCGTGTAAAATAATTGCTACCTGTCTGCACATTTCATATGGGTGCTCTGGTTTCCTCCCACAGTCCAATAGATGTGCAGTTCAGATGGATTCTCCATGCTAAAGTGCCCATAATGTCCACAGATGTGGAGGCGAGGTGGATTAGCCACGGGAAATGCAGGGCTACAGGTATTGCGGGAGGGGAAAATGAAAGGAGAGTCTGGGTGAGATGCTCTTCAGAGGGTTGGTGTCGACGTGATGGGCTGAATGGCCTGCTTTCATACTGTAGGGATTCTATACTTCTTACTCAGATAATTTCTGCCTATACATCTCCCAAATTTGTGAACTGGCTTCTGCCTGTCATTTTTGGGCCTGAAAAAGTGCCAAGTCTAATCCAAATTAAGATTAGATTAGATTAGATTACTTATCTTAAAAATTTGAGCAATAGGTGAAACTAGTGGTTTTATGCTGCTCCTATGCAGTAGTAACACAAGTGGTGGTCACCACTATTAGGATGCTGCTATCAAGCCAAAAGGACATTCTGCCAGTCACACAAATGACTAACGTGGTGTATGACGCCACGTAGGCTTACAACCCAAGATTGACAGATTGTATCAAATGGCACATCCTACCTGCTGGTTACAAGGTACTGCAGGCACTGGTACTGACCATAGTCAACCAGCCTGCACTTCCAAAATTTGGAACAGGGCCCAGCATGAGATACAATTGCATGGTTGGTTTATTTAGCAAAAGCTGTCCAGACGTTTTGAAGAATTATGGATTAGTGGTGCTGGAAGAGCACAGCAGTTCAGGCAGCATCCAAGGAGCAGTGAAATCTATGTTTCAGGCAAAAGCCCTTCATCAGGAATAAAGGCAGAGAGCCTGAAGCGTGGAGAGATAAGCTAGAGGAGGGTGGGGGTAGGGAGAAAGTAGCATAGAGTACAATAGGTGAGTGGGGGAAGGGATCAAGGTGATAGGTCAGGGAGGAGAGGGTGTAGTGGATAGGTGGAAAAGGAGATAGGCAGGTAGGACAAGTCCGGACAAGTC
>NC_057721.1:57453369-57459810 GCF_004010195.1 Chiloscyllium plagiosum | reverse complement strand
GCCTTGGATAGAGGTGTGGGAGGAGGTGTGGGCGCTGGTTTTACAGTTCCTGCGGTGGCAGGGGAAAGTGCCAGGATGGGGGGGTGGGTCGTAGGGGGGCGTGGACCTGGCCAGGTAGTCACGGAGGGAACGGTCTTTGCGGAAGGCGGAGAGGGGTGGGGAGGGAAATATATCCCTGGTGGTGGGGTCTGTTTGGAGGCGGAGAGGGGTGGGGAGGGAAATATATCCCTGGTGGTGGGGTCTGTTTGGAGGCGGAGAGGGGTGGGGAGGGAAATATATCCCTGGTGGTGGGGTCTGTTTGGAGGCGGAGAGGGGTGGGGAGGGAAATATATCCCTGGTGGTGGGGTCTGTTTGGAGGCGGAGAGGGGTGGGGAGGGAAATATATCCCTGGTGGTGGGGTCTGTTTGGAGGCGGAGAGGGGTGGGGAGGGAAATATATCCCTGGTGGTGGGGTCTGTTTGGAGGTGGCGGAAATGTCGGTGGATGATTTGGTTTATGCGAAGGTTGGTAGGGTGGAAGGTGAGCACCAGGGGCGTTCTGTCCTTGTTACAGTTGGAGGGGTGGGGTCTGAGGGCGGAGGTGCGGGATGTGGACGAGATGCGTTGGAGGGCATCTTTAACCACGTGGGAAGGGAAACTGGGGTCTCTAAAGAAGGAGGCCATCTGATGTGTTCTGTGGTGGAACTGGTCTTCCTGGGAGCAGATACGGCAGAGGCGGAGGAATTGGGAATATGGGATGGCATTTTTGCAAGAGGTAGGGTGGGAAGAGGTGTAATCCAGGTAGCTGTGGGAGTCGGTGGGTTTGTAAAAAATGTCAGTGTCAAGTCGGTCGTCATTAATGGAGATGGAGAGGTCCAGGAAGGGGAGGGAGGTGTCAGAGATGGTCCAGGAAAATTTAAGGTCAGGGTGGACCCTACGACCCTACCAACCTTCACATAAACCAAATCATCCGCCGACATTTCCGCCACCTCCAAAAAGACCACAGCACCAGGGATATATTTCCCTCCCACCCCTTTCCACCTTCCGCAAAGACCGTTCCCTCCGTGACTACCTGGTCAGGTCCACCATGACCTCAGAGTACAAAGGGATCTTTATCAGATGGGCCAATGGGTTGAGGAGTAGCAGATGGAGTTTAATTTAGGTAAATGTGAGGTACTGCATTTTGGAAAAGCAAATTAGAGCAGGACTCATACACTTAATGGTAAGGTGCAAGGGAGTATTGCTGAACAAAGAAACTTTGGCACGCAGGTTCATAGTTCCTTGAAAGTAGAGTCGCAGGTATATAGGATAGTGAAGATGATGTTTGATACGCTTTCCTTAATTGGTCAGAGCATCGAGTACAGGAGCTTGGAAGTCATGTTGCGGCTGTACAGGACATTGGTTCGGCCACTTTTGGAATATTGTGTGCAATTCTGGTCTCCTTCCTATCAGGAGGGTGTTGTGAAACTTGAAAGGGTTCAGAAAATATGTACAATGATGTTGCCAGGGTTGGAGGATTTGAGCTATAGGGAGAGGTTGAATAGGCTGGGGCTGTTTTCCCTGGAGTGTCAGAGGCTGAGCGGTGACCTGATAGAGGTTTATAAAATCATGAGGGGCATGGATTGGATAAATTGACAGTCTTTTACAGGGCATAGGTTTAGATCGAGAGGGGAAAGACATAAAGGGTACCTAAGGGGCAACTTTTTCACAGTGTGGTGGGGGACATAATGAGCTGCCAGAGGACGTGGTGGAGGCTGGTACAGTTACAACATTTGAAAAGGCATCTGGACGGGTATATGAATAGGAGGGGTTTAGAGGGATATGGGCCAAGTGCTGGCAAATGCGACTAGATTCGGTTAGGATGTCTGGTCAGCATGGACGAGTTGGATCGAAGGGTCTGTTTCCATACTGTACACCTTTACAACTCTAGAACACAGTCATAGAATCATAGAACTCCTACAGTATGGAAGCAGGCTATTCAGCTCATCCACACAGACTCTTCAATGAGCATCCCACCCCGAAATCCTGCATTTCAGTTGACTAATCCATCTAAATTACACACCCTGGCACGCTATTGTCAATTTAGCATGGCCAATCCACCTAACGGGCTCATTTTTGGACGGTGGGAGGAAACCCATGCAGACACAGGCAAAATATGCAAACTCCACACAATCACCCAAAGGTGTAATCACCTGGTCCCATAGCAGTGCTAACCACTGAGGCACTATGCCATCACTAACTGGCACATTCTCATGACAATGCGTCTACTAATAAGAGACAACTTGATAACCAATCAGCACACTCTTCTCATACAGTACACATTCTCTTTTTCCTTCAGCTTGGTATTTCTTGAAAATTGCCCTGATGAGTGAAAGACAAAAAAGCTTTGAAAAATTGTACCATTTTTCAGGGATATTCAGGTTCTGTACTACCAATTGGCTGATTACACTATCCTATGTCATGCTGGAGTGGTCAGATGATTGTAGCACAATGAAATGTTTTCTTGGGTAGAAACGTGCAGAATAACTTGAATTCTCAAATAATTTACTGGTAGCCTGTGATGTTAGAACTTATACCAGCAGCCACTAGTTTGAGAAAAGCCAAGGATATGGTCCAGTACAGAAATTTATTTAAGTGGATATAAAACAAGAAAATATTAATTAAAAGCAAAATAATCAAAGCATTTTTCCCCACTTTGGCATAGGATATATAAGGTCTGCATAATGAACTGAAGACTAATACTTGTCAGGTTCTATTAAATAATGAAAATACATATTTTTTAAACATATCAGTTAACTGTAAAACTGTACATCCAAAACTTAAAAGACTAGTCTAAATTGCCAGCTGCGTTGGAAAATGGGCCTACAATTAACTGAACTGAATTTTATGAAAAATATACTTCTGTGCATCATTATTGTATCCACACGTAGAAGATTTTGACAAACCGTTCAAAAAGGGGTTTTATGCTATGTAGTGGCTGGCATGTTGAAAAATGCATTTTTCTTTCAAAAACAGATATATTTACCCAGTTGATTGCATAGGAGTCTGGAGTAATTTTCTTTGTGTCAAGAAAAGAGCAAAGCTCTGGTTCATGATATTGCAGAAGAAGCCTGAAGAGGTGGAATGGTCGACCTTTGGGGATACAATCTCTGTTTAAAAAAATATTCCAATGTTGAAAACAAAACTTCAACTTGGCATGCAATTATCTATGTCAGCAGGCATTTCATTTAATGCTATCACAATGAAAGTAATCAACTAGCACCAATCAATTAATTGGCACTGCAAAGTCAAAAATGGAGACATGTTGACCATATGCTATACAAAACTGGTTCAGCTGATATTTATGTTCTTACCGAGGTATATATTTATTCAGGATGGCATAAAAACAGTTATACAAATCATTTCGTGGTAACTGGAGTGGAATAAGTGGTTTAAGTAAGTCAGTCCAGCCAAGACTCTGCATGTACGTGATATTTCGGGATTTGCAGTAGAATGTGATCACAGACTCAATATCTGAAAGTAATTGTGCTTTTTCCTCTTCTGGTACTGCAAGATAGTCTATAGGTTAGAAAAAACAAAATATTAACAATCAAAATTATGGGACATAATTTTAGAGCTGCATTATGCTAAGCCTTTGAAGCTTTATGGAAAGGAAAAAAAGGTGTAGTCCTTGTAAAACAAAAAATGCACTTAGTACACATTTCTACAAAGGAAGCCAGAAGTAATGGTGCTACCAGGATATGTGAAACGAGAGGCAGGATTATTCCTTTGATTATAGACTATAGTGACCAAAGCTAGAGGAGTTACCTAAAATGCCAGCTTGACATCAATACATACCTTTTTTCAACAATACATACCTTTGTGATGGACCAGACCAAACCCCAGCAAAATATATTAAGATAGCCTAGACCCTAACTTTCTCTTATTTCAAAGGCAAATGCCAGGTACTTGATTCAGGATGCAATTGAATTGGTCAAACTATTAGATTTGAAGCAAAACACATTTTATTCATACGCTATTATTAAAATACAACAAAGAAGAAATTGTAAAAACTTAACCCTATTGGAAAACTTAGAGTAATAGACTATTTACCTAGACAGTAACTGTTCTAATATAGTAACATCTCAAATACATCCCTGCCAAAGGCAAATTCTGTAAAACAGATGGTTTCCCAAGTCTAGCAGCTGGAATCGAACCCCCGCTGTAACCGAGAGACGAAAAACAGCTTCCACATCCAGCTTCAAGAGGCCAGCAGCTGCTGCTGAAAACTAAAACGAAAAATCCTAGTTCTACGGTTGATCCACCCCACAACAGATTGCTTCTATTGTTCCTATTTTTAAAAAAAAAACGAACCCGAGGCTTCAAAAGTTTTTTACTTTTTGAGCTTTCAATTGATAACTTGTCACCTCGGTCTTAAAACCTCTCCAAAAAGAACAAACAAAATACACTTCTTAAAGCAATAATATCATCATATTTCTACGTAAATTAAACCACCAGAATTTAACAAAATTTATATCACTTGATCATCTTTTCTGCAGCAATTGTGCGAGAGATTGCCATGCCACAATGGCACAGAGTAATACTAGGTAAATGCAACACAGAATTGACCACATGACAAAACATTACCTCATTTGATGCAAGGCTGCCACCAATTTGAACATAGTCAGAGAAATCAGGGCATGAAAGACTGTACCAGAAAATAATGAAGGCAGAATAGGTACCAACAGAAGTAGACAAGTATATGAAAAAAAATGAAAAGGATGGGAGGAAGGAGTGAATGGGACTAAGTGGATAGGACTTTTTGTCCAGAGAAACTGTACATGCAACTGGCCATATGGTTTCATGTGCTGCAAAATTCTATTTCTCCCTCAACTTTCAGAATTTTAAAGCCAAAACCGACACAGCCAGCCATAATTTCTCAATTTATCTAGTTTTTACTTTCACTCTTTTCAATGTGGTTGATGGTCTGCACTGAGGACCTTGGAAATATAAAAGATTCCTCTCAATCATAATTAATATTGTATCATTTTTATTGTTTGTATTTTTGATTGTTTACTGAAGTGGAAAGAGAATGGTTTTAAAAACCAAAGATGTTTGGAGGATTGTTGCAGATTTTAAAAGTCATCCAATATTCATTGCAGGTACAGTTTACATAACTGATTGTACAAGCAGCATTGGAGGTGGAGTATGTAGATGAGCTGGAGCCAAGCGAGTGTACAATGGAGCTTTGGCTGATAAATAGCTGGATTAGAGTGGTGCTGGAAAAGCACAGCAGTTCAGACAGCATCCAAGGAGCAGGAAAATCGACGTTTCGGGCAAAAGCCCTTCATCAGGAATACAGCGGCTGACTGGTCTATGAACTAGTGACCAGTTATTGATGACAAGAGCTTCTGCTTGCCAACAACTATGGGATTGCACACAAATGCTAGATAATGGCCATCTCAAACAAGCTAAGATCTAACTAATGCCCTTCAACAGCATTCCCATTCTCCCCTTGGCTCTACAGACAGAAAAGCATTGTATTACCACTAGGAAGCCTAGTAGGTATGGACAATATATCCCTCTCAAATAATTATATCATGTTGGATACTGTTGTGGGGGTAGCCTCTCGGGGAAAGCAGCAAGAGCCAAGTTTGTGGCACAATGGTTGACTCTGCTGCACAGCAAGGGAAAGAATGAAAAACTGGGAGGGGTTTAGTGATCGGGGACTTGATTGATAGGGGAACTGTCAGGCAGTGTGGTTGCAAATGAGACTCTCAAATGATATATAGACTTGCTCGTGGCTGGGTAACAGAATGGCTGCAGGGTCAACAGCCAACAGTTTTAGGATGTTAGTACCAATGACATAGATGAAAAGAAATTAGGTCTACCAATGGGAATTGAGAGAGCCGGGTAGAATGAGAGAGGGGTGGGGGCATTGCATTATTGATAAAGAAGACCATTACAACAATAATGGGGGAGAATGGCTCAGAAGACTCTTCACATGAGGCCATCTGGCTCAAATTTAGAAATTAAAAAAAGGACGATCACTTTGCTAGGATTATACAACAGGCCTTCCAACAGTCAGAGAAAGATAGAGAGTGAGACAATAGGCAATAGGTTCAGGAGAAGGCCATTCAGCCCTTCGAGCCTGCACCGCCATTCAATATGATCATGGCTGATCATTCCTAATCAGTATCCTCTTCCTGCCTTATCTCCATAACCCTTTATTCCACTATCTTTGAGAGCTCTATCCAACTCTTTCTTAAATGAATCCAGAGACTGGGCCCCCACTGCCCTCTGGGGCAGAGCATTCCACACAGCCACCACTCTCTGGGTGAAGAAGTTTCTCCCCATCTCTGTCCTAAATGGTCTACCCCGTATTTTTAAGCTGTGTCCTCAGGTTCGGTACTCACCCATCAGCGGAAACATGTTTCCTGCCGCCAGAGTGTCCAATCCTTTAATAATCTTATACATCTCAATCA
>NC_057721.1:57415505-57451988 GCF_004010195.1 Chiloscyllium plagiosum | reverse complement strand
ACTCTGGAAAATAATTACCAACGCATACACGATTTCCGGCGCCACCTCCTTCAGTACCCTGGGATGTAGACCATCAGGCCCCGGAGACTTATCAATCTTCAGACCTAACAGCTTCTCCAACACCAAATCCTGGCAAATATAAATTCCCTTAAGTTCTGGTCCTTCAGCCACTGTTATCTCAGGGAGATTGCTTGTGTCTTCCCAAGTGAACACAGGTCTGAAGTACCCATTTAATTCCTCTGCCATTTCTTTGTTCTTAGTAATATTGTTTCTGTCTTCAAGGGCCCAATTTTTGTCCTAACCATTTTTTTGCCTTGCACATACCTAAAAAAGCTTTTACTATCCTCCTTAATATTCTTGGCCAGTTTACCTTCGTACCTCATTTTTCCTCTGCGTATTTCCTTCTTAGTAATCCTCTGTTGCTCTTTAAAAGCTTCCCAGTCCTCAGTTTTCCCACTTATCTTTGCTATGTTATACCTTTTCTCTTTTAACTTTATATGTTTCTTAACTTCCCAATAGTGATATAGTTGTAGGGGATTTCAACTTTGTTAACATTTACTGGAATTGCATCAGTATAAAATGATTAGACAGGGTAGAATTTTGAAGTGCGAACAGGAGAGCTTTTTATGCCAGTATGTAGTCAGCCCTTCTACACTGGGGTTAGTGTCAGGCCTAATCTAGGGAATGAAACTGGTCAAGTGGCTAAACTATCAATGGGCATCTTGGGGAGAGTGACAATAACACCCATAAGTATAGTGCAGAAGCTAACAGTCTAACAGGAGAAAGCTGAAAATGTGTTGCTGGAAAAGCGCAGCAGGTCAGGCAGCATCCAGGGAACAGGAGAATCGACGTTTCGGGCATAAGCCCTTCTTCAGGAAGGGCTTTCCTGAAGAAGGGCTTATGCCCGAAACGTCGATTCTCCTGTTCCCTGGATGCTGCCTGACCTGCTGCGCTTTTCCAGCAACACATTTGCAGCTCTGATCTCCAGCATCTGCAGACCTCACTTTCTCCTAAACAGGAGAAAGGCCAATTTCAATATCATGAGACAAATTTTGACAGTCATACTGGGAGTAGCTATGTGTACGTGAGTCTGCATTCAGAAAGTGGGAGTCTTTTAAAAGTATAGTGTGTGTTCGGGGCCAGTATGTTCCTCGACAAATGAAGGATGACAGGCAAGGGCAGCAGATCCACGGAACCCTGAATGTCAAGGGTTATTGTGAGTTTCCATTACAAACAGGGAAATCCTCCAGGCGCTGTGTGTGTGGTGATGTTTAAAAAAGAAATTAAGAGGGCAAAGAGGGGCCATGAAATATCTTTGACAGATAGGATTAAGGAAAACACCAAAGTATTTTATAAGTACATTAAATACAATAGTCAGACCAGGGAAAGAATAGGGCCTATTAGAGAGGAGGGAACTCAGTCACAGAGGCGGAGGCAGAGGCAGCAGCAGCAGCAGCTGGGGGCCCAGACCAGGGACTTTGCCAGTCACTCATAAGGCAGTTAGTGGGTCCAAGCAGAATTCTGATGGTCAGCTGCATCGTAGAAGAGACTGGGGGCCCAGAGTGGGACTATCGTGGCCTGTAGCGAGGCAGCTGGCGAGCCCAGATGGTGGACAGCGGTGAGACAGCAGCGCCGATGCACAGGGATCAAGAGACGAAGCTCAGCGCAGGAAACAGATCGAGCCCTTCTGGGGAAAGCCACATGTGATGCAACAGCAGGGCCCAAAGTTAGAAGAGTGTAATTTGAAACTTTAACTTTATTTCTTATTTACTACTTTACATGGAAAAGAATTTAATGTTGAACTTTTAACTTTGTTCTTAAGTTTTCTACTTTTTATTTAAGATTTTTTATCTATGCACCTAAGATTGCACTTTGAATGGCAACGTTGTAAACTTTTCACTGTACACCTGTATCCTTGTACTTGAGTCCATGTGATAATTCCACTCAATTCAATTGGGCAATCTGCACGGAGCCAGTGACATTAGATGAAGTATTAAATGAACATTTCCCATCTGTACTAACAAAGGCGACATACTTTTCATCTGGAGATTTTAGTTGGAATGAAGCTCTAGAGATTAGATCAATACTACATTTGTGTTAAGATTAATAGGGAGGTGGTATTAAATGTTTTAGCAGGCATAAATGTGCATTATTCCCCTGGGCCTGATGAGATGCATCCCAGGCTGCTATGCGAGTCAAGGTAGGAGATTGCTGGGGCTCTGGTGGAGACATATAACACATCGCTAACCACATGTGAGGTGCCAAGTGATAGTTTATGTGCTTTCTTTGTTCAAGAAGTGCAGCAGGGATATCCCAGATAATTACAGACCAGTTATTTTGATGTCAGTGATGAGGAAGTTATTGGAAAAAGTTCTGAAGGATAAGATACACTAACACCTGGAAAGGCAGGGATTGATCAGAGATAGTCAGCAGAGATTTATTGAAGGGAAATCCTTTCTGACTAATTCAACTGAGAGCTTTTGAAAAGGTGACTAAATATATTTATGTGGTAGTGCAGTTGACATGAATTTCACTAAGGCCTTTGGCAAGGTACCACATGGAAGGCTAGTCCAAAAAACAAGATGCCATGGAATTCAAGGCAAGTTGACATCTGGATCCAAAATTGGCTTGCAATTAGGAGGCTGAAGGGTTGTTGTTGTGATTGGAAGCCTGTGACCAGTGCTGTGCCACAGGGATCAGTACTGACACCCTTACTATTTGATACGATTTAATTTGGATGGCAGATGGAGCGTATTCCTGATAAGTGTGACGAGATACATTTTTTGAGGTCGAATAAGGGAAGGATACAAGGAATTTGTAGCTCCCTGGGGAGTACTGAGGATCTTGGGGATGTTGATGTACAAGTCCATAAATCCGTGAAGGTGTCAGCACAGGTAGGCAGGGATATGGAGGCATACAGGATAATTGCTTTCATTAGCTGGTATGTAGAATAAAGAAGCACGGAAGTCTTGTTACAACTTTACAAAACTTTGGTTAGGCTACAGATGGAATACAGTACATGGTTCTGATTGCTGCACTATTGGAAGGATGTGATTGCACTGGAGTGGATACAGAGGAGATTCACCAGGATGTTGCCAGTTATGAGAGGAGACTGGATAGACTTGGTTTGTTTTCCCTGGAGCAGAAGAGACTGAGGAGTCAATCTGACTGAGATAAACAAAATTATGAGAGGCATATGCAGAGTGGATAGCGAGAATCATTTCCCCATGGCAAATGTGCTAAAGACCAAATGGCATAAGTTTAAGGTGATGAGAAATGATTTAGATTGGACTGCAGGAAGACTGTTTATCACCCACAAGTTGGTAGAAACATGCAACACACTGCCTGAGAGGGTGATGCAGGCAGGTTCCCTCACAATATTTAATATGCATCTGAACATAGTCGGCTTTGGACCAAGTGCAGACAAATAGGATTAGAACAGTTTGGTGCTTGTTGGTTGACACAGACATGATGGGTCAAAGGGCCTGTTTCTATGCTGCATAACTGTGTGACCAGTACTTTCAAGTTCCCTTCCAAGATATACACTATCTTGACTTCAAACTATCTCCGTGTTCCTTCACTAATGCTCGGTGAAAATCCTGCAAGTTCCTCCCTAACAGCATTGTGGACGGTCCTACACCCCAAGGACTGGACTGATTCCTGAAGACAGCTCACTATAACCTTTTATAGGACAATTAAGGTTGGCTAATTAGGTAGTGATGACCATATCCTATCAGTAATTTTTTTAAAATCTGGAGTCACAAACACCCTGATTTACATAAGTTACTTAATTCACTCACCAATGAGTTTTTGGCAGTCGTCCTGTATTAATGTCTGTTCAGGCAGATCTAGAGATCCATCCCATGATCCTAAGCTGCCCACTTTCCCTGCTACATTTAGTGAAATCTGAAATGTACAATGGGTTAAAATGTAAAAGATCAAAGGAAAGAAATTCAATGGATATAATATGTTTCACATTTAAATGCTTTTTGTAGACAAACTTGGTAGGTAATTGATAATATGGCAAAACCTACAATGAATGAGAGAAATGACCTGTAATCTGATATTTGTAGTGTTGTTGAGACACAAATATCATCTAGAATGCAGAGGAAATTTCCATGGTTCTTCTCTGAACAATTCCATTGGATCTTTTACATTTTCTGAGCAAGCTAAGTATGTTTACAATAGGG
Source organism: Chiloscyllium plagiosum (assembly GCF_004010195.1). Lineage (NCBI taxonomy): Eukaryota > Metazoa > Chordata > Chondrichthyes > Orectolobiformes > Hemiscylliidae > Chiloscyllium > Chiloscyllium plagiosum. Next base: position 57,447,798 of record NC_057721.1, on the reverse strand, counting down.
CAATCCCTCAATACTGTGAAATAAAATCAATTTTCTGTAGACAAGTCTGCTGTGAAATCCAGCGTCTGTGAAAATCATAACAGTTAAGGCAAAAGATGGTCTATCACGGATTACATTTGATGCTACCTAGAAACATGAGCAGAAAAAAATGTTACAAATGTTTTAATAGGTAACTCAAATTGGTTCTAGAATCAGTTGTCTGTTCCAGTTATTGAGCAGGGGAAAGAGACTCTATGAAGCTGAAGTGATGCTGCTGGCAGATGCACTGAAGTTGGACCTCAGGAAAGTGCACGGGCAAGTTGTTTGGCAGTTCCACACTTTTGGGGCTCGGGAGATTCAGCAGCTCATCAAATCAGTTAGACTGTTAAATGACAGTTAGAGAAAACAATACGCAGTTGAATGGGACGGGGAAAAAAAAAAAGAGGGAAGAGAGTTGAAGCTGAAGACAGTGTTTGTTTGGTGCAGTTGAAAAATCCAGAACCAGTTCATCGAAATTTGTAATCTGTCAAGAAGCTGAGAATGTGTAGTTAAGTAGGTGGCTCATGAATTCTGCAAAACTTGGTAGAGGAGATTCAATGATCAAAATATGAGCAGTCTTTGAGGCAGTCTGAGTTGGAGATGTTTGACAACATTCTGACATTAAATTTTTAAGTGTGAATGCTTGGTATCTCTTGAGAAAGAGGCAAAGCTTGATGAAAAAAAGAGAATCCTGGAAAATCTCAGCCATTTTGCAGCATCTGTGGAGAGAGAACAGTTAACATTTCAAGTCCAGTAGATTCTCTCCAGAACAGCATTGAAGAAGACTGGACTCAGTGTTAGCTCATTTCTCTATCCACAGATGCTGCAAGACCTGCTGAGTGGATAGAGAAATGAGTTAACACTGAGTCCAGTCTTCGTCAGTACTGTCGTGAAGAGAATCTACTGGACTTGAAATGTTAACTCTGTCTCTCTCTCTCTCTCCACAGATGCTGCTCAACCTGGTGAGATCCTCTGTCTCAGATTTCCAGCATCCTTTTGCTATTAAAACTTTAATAAGGTTTGGCTGAAATGGATCTGACTTGACTGCATCAGCTATTTAATATGACCTGTGGGATTTAATTTTAAATGTTTGAGTATAAATTGCACATACATCCAGTAGATTATTTTTCAAACTCTGGACAATAAAGTTTATGCCCTTTGTTCAAAACTATAAAATCTTGCAGCTTTATTCTCTAAGTTTGTGGAATCTCAAACTTCATTCAATTTAAAAAAATATATTTTTGGTTTCTAACAAGACAGTCTAGCTAATGCTAGCTTTGATTGTTCATTCAAAACTGAATGTTAGGACTGGAATCCATGACCTTTAAGTCGTAGCTGAGGGCTTTGCTAAGGCAAGGCATGCCTAATAGAATCAGACGACCCTGCAGAAGCAGACTTTCCATCAAACAGTTAGTATGCCTCTCTCAAATAAATGACATTTCAATTTAATAGAAACAGGAGGAAACAGAACCCAAATTAATGCATAATGAAACAAGCTGTGTATTTTAGTTTACTTTGCAGAAACATCTTCTAAAGTTATAATCTTTTACTGGGGTACAGTTTCATGGTATGGGAACAGGAGAAATCCATTTCATCTCTCAAACCTGCTTTATAGATCATGGATGGTCTGCTTCCTAAATTCAAACATTGAGCTGAAATTCATATCACTTAATATTTTTGGCAAGCAAAAGATATATAAAAGAAAGATTTACATTTACTAATTGAGCTAGCATCTATTGCTTTGTGGAACATTGTGTCAGCTTCTACCATTCATGAAGAGGAAGTATTGATTACCTTCTCTGAATGGACCAGCTCAGATTTTAAGATTATGTCCCTCTGCCCTGGACAAGCCCACGGGCAGAAAACAAAACCCCTGCCTGTCCTACATATTCCTGTCAAATCAATTTTCAAATTTCTATATACCAACTAATACAATCATAGTTATGTAATATCTTCTCATATTACAATCCTTGGTAATAATCTGGTAAATGGGCTCCACATGCTTTCTGAAGTCACAATTTCGCAGCACACAGGCTCATCATAATCAAGATCTCCGCTTGCAAAAGAGCAAGAAACAAAGCATTAAATAATGTACATTTAATATCCCAAGAGTTATCATCTTCAGGAGAGATGGAATTATTTTGTAATAGTCTGTGGATAGTCAGATGCCAGGCCGTACCCTTAAAAGTATCTTACCGGACCCCTCTTAAGTCCTAAGATGGTAATTATCCAGGAACTGTCCAACAGTTACCGGAATGGGGAACCCCTTTAAAAAAAATCCCCAATTTGGAGTTAGAGTCCAAGTTGAGACCTGTTTTAAATTCACCCATTTACAGAACTGACCCCTGGAGTGGTACTAGGTGAAAGTGAAGACTGCAGATGCTGCAGTCAGAGTCAAAAAGTGTGGTGCGGAAAAGCACAGCAGGTCAGGCTGCATCTGAGGAACAGGACAGTGTACTTCCATATTCAGCACTGCATCGAGTTAGGAGAGGCCCTATATTCCTCTGAGCTACTGGAGTTGTAATGACAGCAGAAATCTTCATAGAACTGGTGTCACTGAGAAACATTTTTCCAAACGCTTGAAAGTGCGTGGCTACATTTTATGCATTTTTTTCTTTCCTTGCAAGCAAAGATCAGAGGACTGGCTGACAATACAGGTCAGACATCCTGTACTCATGTGTTTTAGCCCGTGTCATTGGAGAGAATCTTTCAGGTATATTTCAGTTGTTATTTTTATCTCTAACCCGGGAACACTGAAGCCAGATGAAGCACATGTGTTTCTTTCCTTGTTCAGATTAGCTCAACATATAAAGAATGAGAATCAAACACAATATCTTCTGGCTTGTGTGACTTTGGACCAAAGCATCCAGTGAATTTCCTTACTAGATAATAAATGAATACATACAAAATGGCATTTTTAATGTCTGAAAACTTAAACCTGCAGTTAGTGGCAAGTGAGTTAAGTTATTAAAGAAGTTAATGACAGTGCACCTCTGGTTTGCCTCAGTGGAATAATTTAATCAATTTCTGTGGGTTCAAAGTAGCCAATTTTGTTTATCTTTACCATTCATTATTTACCTTCCAAACTTTGGCCCTTTGGTCTGTTGGTATGCATCGCCCTTGAATTATGTTTCTTAGTGTGTCCAGATCATAGCCACCTTCATCCAATGCTTCAGCTAGGTCTTTATCCCTAAGATAAAATTAAAGATTTACTAGTTACTACATTGATTGTGGGATGATATTTACCTATAGAATACAGAGGTTTACTCGTAATGTTTACGAGTGAAAGTTCATTTTGGTCAACTGAGAAGCAAACTTGACAGTGGGCTAACCTACCTTTACTTGAAACATATCATCACTGACTGACCTCTAAATACTGGAACAAACTTCTGTTTAAAAACCAGTGACTGACTTGTTGGGATAAAAGCTGACTGTGACAAAAAGTACAGTCACACTCATTCTACAGAAAAAGAAAGCTACAAACATTCAGTAATTTTAACAGAAACAAAAATGCTAGAGGCAGAAGCTGTAGCATTTGTACAACAAATATTCTCAACACAGAAATGGTTTGACCAGTCAAGTGCTTTTGAGACTTTTTTTCCTGCTTCTATTTCAAATTTTCAGCATCCATATTATTTTGCTTTTGTGACAATGGGAATACAAAGTAGTAAGTCAGTATCTCTAAACAGAACTGAACATTTCTTATACACTTTATCCAAACTATTGTCAATATAAGAAATGTCAAATGTATTTCAAAGTATTGAAATTTTTTTAAAAAAGCAAACATTTATTAGAATAAACTACCAAATAGAAAACAGAAAACCTGCATAATTTTCAGTGATAGCACTACAATTTTATCCCACAAAGTATTTTTGAACACCAATTTTCTTGAGCATCCTTCAAAACATACTGTATATATTACGATGGTTTTGTTTCTGCATCGAACAACAGAAACAGCATTGATCAAGTCAACAATGTTATCATGATCATTTGATCCCTTTTTGATCAGGTTTGTTATACTTTCAAACTCAGTTAAGTATATTGTCAGAAGACATTAAAACATGCGACAACACCTCAACCAGCTGCATCTCACACTTTTACAAGACAGAAGAAAGTATATCCAAAAACTTAAGTAACCATTGTGAAAGCACATGACATTAATACTGCATCTCCTAAAAGGATTTAAAAGAATCTAAAAAAAAAATGCCAATACATATTTTTGAAACTTACAGAGGCAGACAATTCACCTATCATGTTTTTCAATCCTTTTATTGGCACGATTTTTTTTAAGCTCAGAAAGCATTTAGGGGAGTGAGGGTTCAAAACCACAAGTTCACCATGTAATATGTCACCATTACACATTTAATAATATTTTGCAAAGAAACTGTGGCTGAATTGATAACTATACATGTGTTTACAAGGAGTTTTGGAAGGCATTCAGCGAGATTTAGAAAAACAACTTGGGTTTATGACACAACAGCACAGAGTGTCATCATGGATTCAACATTGGCTAAGGATCTGGAAACAAAGGTTAAAGTTATGAGTATTGCTTTCATTGAAGGCAGCTTGGGTGTGACATACATATTTGAGCAATGAGTTCTGCATGTACTTTTATTTCCTTGTAGAGCTAGCTGAAATAATATTACCTTTAAAACCTTTGCAGCAGGGTCTGGCAAACAGTACTGACTGTAAAATTCTTCAGAACATAGCTAGGTTAGCAGGATAGGCCAACATGGACATGTCGGATACTATTTAGAGGAATGAACTTGGAGATTAGAATAAATGTTGTGATGAAAACAGGCAAATGGAATATATTTTTTAAACAAAAGATGCTGAAGGATCTGGAAGAAGACAGAAAATAGGCATTCAAGAATTTACTTAATACCTTGAGTGACAGCAAGGATTAACAGGCTACATTTCATTATGCACTTAATGAATCCCAAATTCAAACACATGCAAAGAAAAACACAAAAGCAAACTATTGATGCTGAAAATCTGAAAACATTTTGGAAACGTTCAGCAGGTCAGGCAGCATCTGTTGAGACAAACAGAGTGAAGTTTCAGTTCATCTCGAACTAAAAAGGTTAAAGTTGCCTCATTCCATAGGCGCTACTTGGCCTACAGGCATATATATCTATAATAAAGGCCAATGGTGAATTGGGATTGTGTCTATATGGGAAAGGTCCTTGTATTACTTTTGTTTGATGCTGTCAAGAGAGCTATCCATATAGTCCAAAAGAGTAGAACAAGCTTTACTCTGTATCTAATCTCATGCTGCCCTGTCCTGGGATTGTTTGGTGGGCACAGTGCAGAGGAAATTTTAAAAAGGTGATCAAAGCCACATATAACAGAATCCAGAGTTTTTTCAGGATAGAAAGCTGTAATTATGATAACTTATAGATATTGGGATTAGTTTCACTGGTCCAAAAAAGATTTTTATTTATAAAGTATGAAGAATTTTGATTGGAAAAAAGGGGGGTGATTTGCTTGACGTAGGGTTATTAATTTGTCTGGTTCACTTTTAAGAGAAAGGGAATTAAAATGTCTTTGTTCAAGGGGAAAAGATGCCCTAATGGTTTTTTCAGTTGACTGTTAATCAATAAACTCAGGTAAATGTTCGGAGAATCCAGATTTAAATACTACCACAACAGATGGTAGAATTCAAATTCAAAAAAAAACTATCTGGAATTAAGAATCTAATGAGGATTACAAATTCACTGATGATGATCAGGAGAAACTCATCTGGTTTATTAATGTCCTTCAGGAAATAAGCCATCCTTACCTGGTCAGGCCTACATGAGACTCCAGACCCGCAACAATGTGATTAACTCTCAAATGCACTTTGAAATGGCCAAACAAACCACTCAGTTGTAACTACTGCAACAAAGTCTCAACAAAGATCAAGGCGTCAATCAAGGCAAGACCAGCCTTGTTGACCCTGTAATGTTCTCCTTATGAACACCTGGAGGCTAGTGCCAAAATTGGGAGAGCTGTCTCACAGATTAGTCAAAGCAAAAGAGAAAACATACTTAGGGCGGCACGGTGGCACAGTGGTTAGCACTGCTGCCTCGCAGCGCCAGAGACCCGGGTTCAATTCCCAACTCAGGCGACTGACTGTGTGGAGTTTGCACGTTCTCCCCGTGTCTGCGTGGGTTTCCTCCGGGTGCTCCGGTTTCCTCCCACAGTCCAAAGATGTGCAGGTTAGGTGAATTGGCCATATTAAATTGCCCGTAGTGTTAGGTAAGGGGTAAATGTAGGGGTATGGGTGGGTTTCGCTTCGGCGGGTCGGTGTGGACCTGTTGGGCTGAAGGGCCTGTTTCCACACTGTACTCTAATCTAATCTAATCAAATCACCAATCTGCCCTCTGCAGATACATCAGTCCATGACACAACTGTTAAAGAGTAAATGCTGCACAGTCCTGTGGAGACAAAGTCATGCCTTCACAATAGCAACACCTCATGTCATGTTATGTGGCACTGTTACCATGTTGAATGGGGTAGACTTTGATCTGATCTAGCAACTCAAGTAGGGCACCCATGACGTGTTATAGTCCATCAGCAACAACAGAATCATAGGTTACCACAATCTACCACCTCATGGTCTAGCATATCTTTCACTCTACCATTACCAGCAAGTTAAGGGATCCACCCTGGTTCACCGAACAGTACAAGAGGGCATGCCAGGAGCAGCACCAGGTGTACCTAACAATGAGGTCTCAACTTGTTGAAGCTACCAAACAACTATATGCTTGTCAAACTATACAAGTAGCAAGTAATAGACAGAGGTAAGAGATCCCTCAACCAATAGATCAGATCTTTGCTCAGCAGTCAGATGTACAGCCTGGAAACAGACCTTTTGGTCCAAATCACCAATGCCAACAGACATCCTAAATTAATCTAGTCCCATTTGCCTGCACTTGGCCCGTATCACTCTAAACCCTTCCTATTCATATATCCATTTGAATGCCTTTTAGATGGTGTGACTATACCAGCCTCCACCACTTCGTCAGGCAGCTCATTCCATACACTGACCACCCTCTGCATGAAAAATTTGCCCCTTTGGTCCCTCGTAAATTTCTCCACCTACCTCAAACCCATACTGTCTGGTTTTGGACTCCCCAACCCTGGGAAAAAGACCTTCACTATCCACCCTATTCATGGCCTACATGATTTCATAAACCTCTAAGGTCAGCCCTCAGCCTCCAATGCTCCAGGGAAAAATGTCCTAGCCTATTCAGCCCCTATAGAGGTTAAACCCTCCAACCCCAGCAATATCTTTGCAAATCTTTTCTGAATCCTTTCAAGTTTCACAACATCTTTCCTACAACAGGGAGACCAGAATTGAACACAGTATTCAAAAGTGGCCTAACCTATGTTCTGTACAGCTGTAATATAACCTCCCAACTCCTATACTCAATGCACTGACCAATAAAGGCAACCTGCCATCCATCCAGTTGGGAATGGCAGTGGACAATTAAACAACACATTGTAAGAGACTGCGCCACAAATATCCCTACCCTCAATATGGATGAGAACAGCACATCAGCACAAAAGACAAGGCTGACCTGCTCTTGACAATCTTCAAGTAGATAACCCAGTTTGGCTCCCTAGCGTCAAAAATGTCAGTCTTCAGCTAATTCGATTCACTCAAAGTGATGTCATGAAATGGTAGGAGGCACTGGATAATGCAAAGGCTATGGGCTCTGCAACATTCTGGTAACAGCAGTGAAAACATGCTCTAGACTTTGCTGCATTCAAAGCTACACCAGTATAGATACAACACTAAAATCTACCTGACAAAGTAGAAAATTGCCCTGGTATATTATGCAGACAAAAAGCACTCAGCATGCTCTGTGCAACACTAGCTACAAATGGAAAAGTAAACATGCCCAATAAGAGATGAAAGTGACAGCCCTAGACATCATGGCTGCACTTGATTGAATTTGACATCAAGGAGTCCAAGCAAAACTGGTGTCCATGGAAAGTGGAGAAAACTCAGACCACTGGAGTCATACCTGATACATAGGAGAATAGTTTTGTTTGTTGGAAGCGAGCCATTTCAACTCCAGAATATCTCTGTTGGAGTTCCTTGGGGGGACTGTCCTCAGCCTAACCATCTTCAGCTGCTTCAATGACCTTCCCTCCATCCCAAGGTCAGAAGTGTGAAAGCTCACCATTGATTGCAAGACATTCAGCACTACTCAATTCCTCACACTGAAGCAATCCATATCTAAATGTAACAAGGCCTAAACAATATCTAGGCTTCGGGTGAAAAATGGCAAGTAACATTCCTGGCACACAAATGCCAGACATTGTCTTTTATTGGAGATAGTCAATCTAACTATCATCCCTTGACATTAAGTGGTATTAGTATTACTGAATCCCCCGCTATTAACATCCTGGGAGTTGCTATTGACCTGAAACTCAACTGAATTATCCATGTGAATACAGTGACTATAAGAACAGGTCTGAAACTAGAAATAGTGCAGTAAGTTACTCACGTTCTGATTCCACAAAGCCTATCCACTATCTTAAAGGCACGAGTCGGAAGTGTGATAGAATATTCCCCACTTGTCGGGCAGCTCCAAAAACATTCAAGAAGCTTGACACCGTATAAGACAAAGCAATCCATTTGAATGGCACCACTTTCATAAGTCTCCAGTCTCTCCGCCACCATTGCTCAGTAGCAACGGTGTGTACTATTACAAGATGCACTGCAGAAATTCACCAAGACTCCTTAGACAACACCTTCTAAACTCTCAAGCACTTTCATCTAGGACAAGGAAGACAAAGGCAGCAGACAAATGGGGACACCATTAATTACAAGCTCTCCTCTAGTCATCACCATTTTGGAAATATATCACTGTTCGTTTAGTACTGCTGGGTCGAAATTCTGGAAATCTCAGTTAATGGTAATATTTAATGAATCAAATCCAAAAGAGTCAGGTTGGTTGGATCATAACATATTTTACTTCTTGTTTACCATGGAGGTCAGTCTCTAAACCAATTCACGAGAGGTTGTCAATATACTTTTAATGAAACAGCATAAAAAAGTTCATCACACAAATGGAAATAAAACTAAACTTCAAAAAGAATATTTGGATGGAACTCATTCTTTTCAATCCTGAGACTTTCCCTGAGGCTGTCAAACAAGCTGCTCACTATCACTATTGCACATAGGTTCTTTAATCTTCAACAGCCTTGTAGGAGGTCTTCCCCGTGTCTTCCTCCACTAGCTTCTATTTCTGGATTTTTCCCTCAGAGTATCCCTGGACTTCTGCCTTCCTCCCTTATTATTTTGGAGACTGCTAAAACTGATAGCATTATAGTGAATGAAGCTTGCCCTACTGTCCAACCTCTCCCCTCTGAGCTGCAAACCCAAGTCAAAAATACTTAAATTATCTCCCCAGAGAATCACTAACCATTTATTCAAAAGCATACAAATTCTTCATTTGCTAAAATGACTTCTGACCCTTTCCAAAAAAATCTTCACAAAACTGGAAACTAAATTCCATTCTTCCTCCACTTTAGAACCCAAGTGTCCAAGTAATATTCATATTTTATGAGCCTTCATCAAAATCGAGATGGTGAATAGTGGAATGGTTTTCCACAGAGTGCAGTTCAGGCACACACCACTACATATTTTAATGAAAAGGTTGATAAATATTGAAACATTAGAAGATAAAAGGGTTGAGGAGAAAGCAAAATAGTGGATATCTTTTGGATTGCTCTGATAAATAGATCAAAGGATTCCCCATTGAACTATAAATGGCTACAGTTCTAAACAACTACAATTAATCTCAGTGTATGGATCAATTAATCTCTTTCATATGCATGCATACGGCAAAATATAAAACCAATTCTTTCCAATAATTGGTATATCCCTTAAAACAAATGTTTTGCTCTCATTTACAATAACTGCATAGAAGAATCAGATTAGCACTCAGCATCTTCAGAGCAACACAAGTGACAAACGGAAAAGTTAAAAAAAAAGAACTGCAGATACAGGAAATCAAAAATAAAAATATTGCTGGGAATCAGGAAGTCTGGCAACATCTGTGAAGTGAAAGCGAGGTAAACGTTTTGGGTTCAGAACTGATGGCAGTGAGGAAAAGTAGATATTTAGGCAGAATGAGGGGCGGGGGAAAGAAGAAAAACGATAGGTGGAGATAGAACCCAAAGAAAGAAAAATAGTTGGACAGACAAAGTGGTGTTAAAGGTCAGTCTGACAGAATGAATAACTGCTATTGGGGGCAATAAGTAGCTAACAATGGGTTGTGTGTGGTTAGCAACCCATGTAATGTCAAGGCCTGGTGTGTGGGGTTGAGTAAGGACATGGCCTCAATCCCTAAAATTGTTGAACTCAAATATTAAGTCCAGAAGGCTCCAAGCAGAAAATGAGGTGCTGATCTTGGCTGCAGCACTGAAGCAAGCCTGACACGGACATTGGCCAAGAAACATGGTGGACAAAGTGAGGACTGCAGATGCTGGAGATCACAGTAGAGTGTGTGTTGCTGGGAAAGCACAGCAAGTAGGCAGCATCCGAGGAGCAGGAGAATCGACATTTCGGGCATAAGCCCTTCATGGTGGTGTACTGAAGAGGCAGGCAACTGTAAAGCTCCGAGCCCTTTTGCGCAGACAGAACATGGGTGTTCTGCAAAGTTGTCACCAAGTCTGCATTTCGTTTCCCCACTGTAGAGGAGACTACATTGTGAGTAGTGATTGAGTGAAGTGCAGGTAAAGCACTGCTTCATCTGGCCCCATTCAATGCGAACTTGGACGGTGAGGAGGAAGGAAGTAAATGGGTAGGTGTTACGCCTTCTGTCATTGCAGTGGATGATATTGAGGAAGTTGTGGAGGAAAAGTAAACATTTCTAACATGTCAAATGACAGTGACAGCCCTTGACATTAAGGCTGTATTTGACCAAGCGTGGCATCAAAGAGCCTTAGCAAAACTGGAAACAATGGGTATGACAAATGGGAAGATGGTTGTGGTTGTTGGAGGTCAGTCAATTATCACACAATAACTTGGAGCAAAAGTAGGCCATCTGGCCCCTCGAGCCTGCTCTACCATTCAATAAGATCATGGCTGATCTGTTCATGACCTCAGCTCCATTCACCCGCCCTCTCACCAAAACCCTTAATTCTTTTACTGTTCAAAAAAAATCATTTCAGTTTTAAAAACATTTATTGAAGAAGCAGCCTCAACTACTTCACTGGGCAGGGAATTCCACAGATTCACAACCCTCTAGGTCAAGAAATTCTTTCTCAATCCAGTCCTGAATCTGCTCCCCCTAATTTTGAGGCTGTGCCCTCTTGTTCTCATCTCAGCTTGGAACTGCAGGAGTGCCTCAGGGTAGTGTCCTAGGCTCAATCATCTTTAGTGCTTCAATAACCTTCCCTCCATTGTAAGGTCAAATAGTCACCGATGATTGTAACGTTCAGCACCATTCACGACTTACTTGTTACTGAAGCAATATATGTTCAAATGCAAGGAGAAAGTGAGGACTGCAGATGCTGGGGATCAGAGTTGAGTGTGAGGTTCTGGAAAAGCACAGTAGATCAGGCAGCATCCAAGGAGCAGGAGAATCGATGTTTTGGGCAAAAGCCCTTCATCAGGAATTCCAAACGCCTCCTTCACTACAATGTCTACCCATGACTCCACCTTCAAGGAGGTATGAAGCTGCACCCCTAGGTCTCTGTTTGGCAACACTCCCCAGGACCTTACTAAGTACACAAGTCCTGCCCTGATTTGCCTTATCAAAAATGCAACACTTCACATTTATTAACTTAAATGCCATCTGTCACCCCTCGGCCAATTTGATCAAGGTCCAGTTGTACTGAAATCACCCTCATTACTGTCTACCACACCACCAATTTTGATGTCATCTGCAAAAGTATTAACCATCCCTCCTATCACACGTACATTTCTTTCTAGTTCACTTCACATTCTATATTTTTACTTTTAAGACATGCTTTGTTTTCAAAAAATGTTTCTAGTCTTCTGAACCATCACTAACCTGAAGCCTTGGGCTCATGTTCTTTCAATTTGATACTATCCTTAACTTCTTTGGCATGGATGGTGTAACTTCTAGAAAGATCTTTCTTTTTCCATGGGAAATATCTTTGTTGAAAGTTATGAACCATCTCCTTAAATGTTGAGTACATTCGTGACAAATGAACAGATGTCTGAATATTAAATCCATCAACAAGAATGGACATTGCATAGGCAAGTTGACTGAGGTAGACCATCATGATCCGGCTGAGTGGCAGAGCAGGGTCAAGTGGCTAATTGGCCCACTCTCACTCCTGCTTCTACCACTGGACTGTCAGTTAGTCGAGGTACCTAAACAACTAGGACATGCAGAATAAATTCAACAGTATGAGTTTAATCCCCATACTAGCTGTGATTGTTAATTGAAATCTGTATCCCAAACTTGTGGAGTGGTTACTCTCAAATTGTGAGTACTCTCGCCCTCTTTAATGGACAGAAATGCCAAAGTTCGTTTGTGGACTCTTGCTCTTTACATGTACCACATCATAACTCAGAACCAATTTAGGATCACCAGATCAATGCCAATTTTATATAATTATATTTTGATTTTGGCAAGGGAGCAATGCTGGCCATCTTGAGTTGCCTGAAGATACAGTCAGAGATTTACACCATGGAAATAGACCCTTCGGTCCAACCCGTCCATGCCGACCAGATATCAGAACCTAGCTTGTCCCATATCTTTCCAAACCTTTCCTATTCAAATAGCCATCCGGATGCCTTTTAAATGCTGTAATTATCCCAGCCTCTACCACTTCATCTGGCAGCTCATTCCATACACACATCACCGTCTGTGTGAAAAAGTTGCCCCTTAGGTCCCATCTATATCTTTCCCCTCTCACCCTAAACCTATGCCCCATCCCGGAGAAGACCTTGTCTGGTTATTCTATCCTCATGATTTCATAAACCTCTATGGTCACCCCTCCGTCTCCAATGCTCCAGGGAAAACAGCCTCAGCCTATTCAATCTCTCCCTTTCGCTCAAATTCACCAATCACGGCAACATCCTTCTAAGAGTTCAGAAAAGATTAACAAATTTCACAACAACCTTCAGATAGGAAGGAGACCAGAATTGCAGCAATATTCCAAAAATGGCTTAACTAATGTCCCGTACAGCCTCAACATGATCTCTCAATTCCTGTACTCAATGCTCTGACCAATAAAGGAAAGCATACCCAACACGTTTTTCACTATCTGATCTACCTGTATCTCTACTTTCAAAGAACTATGAATCTACACACCGAGGTCTCTTTGTTCAGCAACACTCCCCATTAAAAGTGTATAAGTCCTGCTAGGATTTGCTTTGTCAAAATGCGGTACCTCACATTTATCTAAATTAAAGGAATTCACTTCCCTAGCTTCCCACAGAGTTCTACGGTACACCTGATCAGATCCCAGGGATTTATCCACCTTCATGCATTTCAAGACATTCAGCATCATCTCCTTTATAATATGGACAGTTTTCAAGATGACATCATCTATTTCCCCGTATTCTATTCCTTCCATCTGCCACTTCTTAGCCCACTGGCCCATCTGATCAAGATCCTGTTGTAGTCTGAGGTAACCTTCTTCACTGACCACTACACCTCCAATTTTGGTGCCATCTGCAAACTTACTAACTATACCTCATGTTCACATCCAAATCATTGATATAAATGATGAAAAGCAGTTTCCAGCCGTCCCTTTACCTGTGAACATCTGCACCCAATCACCTTTTGAAAGTCCTTGCCTAACACTGTCAAAATTAGCCTGCTCCAACAACCTGCCCACCACCGATGTCAGGCTCACTGGTCTATAGATCCCTGGCTTTTCCTTACCACCTTTGTTAAATAGCGAGACCATGTTAGCCAACCTCCAGTTGTCCAGCACCTCGCCTGTGACTATCGATGATATAAATTTCTCAGCAAGAGGCCCAGCATTCACTTCCCTAGCTTCCCACAGAATTCTACGGTACACCTGATCAGATCCCAGGGATTTATCCACCTTCATGCATTTCAAGACATTCAGCATCATCTCCTTTATAATATGGACATTTTTCAAGATAACATCATCTATTTCCCCGTATTCTATTCCTTCCATGTCCTTCTCCACAGGAAACACTGATGCAAGATACCTGTTTAGCATCTCCCCCATGGACTGCTTCTCCACACATAAGGTGCTTTGCTATCTTTGAGGGGCCCTATTCTCTCCCTAGTTACCCTTTTGTCCTTAATGTATTTGTAAAAACCCTTTGGATTCTCCTTGACCCTATTAGATCTGGTCTATCCTTTTCCATCACTATTTTAAAACTAATATAATTATGGCCGCTGGCTCCAAAGTGCTACTCCATTTGCACCTCAGTCACCTGCCCTGCCTTATTTCCCAAGAGTCGGTTGAGTTTTGCACCTTCTGTAGTAGCTAAGTCCACATATTGAACCAGAAAATTTTCTTGTACATGCTTAACAAATTCCCCTCCATCTAAACCCTTAACACTATAGCAGTCCTAGTCTACATATAGAAAGTTAAAATCTCCTACCATAATCACCCTATTATTCTTACAAATAACAAATCTCCTTATACATTTGTTTCTCAATTTCCTGCTGATTATTAGGGGGTCTATAATACAATCCCAATAAGGTGATCATCTCTTTACTTCTCAGTTCCACCCAAATAACTTCTCTGGATGTATTTCCAAGAATATCCTCCCAAATACAGCAGTAATGCTATCCCTTAAGAAAAACGCCACTCTCCCATCTCTCTTGGCTCCATCTTGCAATTGACCTTGCATCCTGTGCATCAGTCTGATGCTTGAGACATTGAATATTGAATCCAATAACATGAGCAACATTCAAGCAAACTGCTTTATCCTGCATGTTGTGAAGTTTGTAATAGTTCCTCAGGGCTATTGAGGAATATTTTGTTAAATTAATCAAAAACCACAACTCAAAAATATACTGTTGCAATTGAAAGCCAAAACTTGGTTACAACCTAATTTAGCCTGAATATGTGTTGCAGAATATTAAAGGCAGTAAGAGAGGAATAGAATATATGGTGGGTCTGAAGATGACGCATTGGTCTTTGTAATTTTAAGCTGGAGGGAGATTTTCTTGTCTAGAATTTTATCAACTGTGCAGTCTGACAAGAGAGATGTAGTCAAAACGTAGTGATGGACAGATAAATTGGACTAACAATAGGCATGTCAAATCTGGCCTAACGACTTTATTACCTAGAGGCAACATTCATTTAAGGAACAGTAAGGGCCACTGACGACAGTGCAGAGAAGGGAAAATAAATCTTTTCTGCAGTCATGATAGTTACATTTGGTTAAGGAGTGGAGCTAAACAAAATCTAAAACCTGGACATAAAGGAGATTTTGCAAGAGCTAACAAATAGTATTATAGATAAAAAGGTAGAATGCACCATAACTACAACCACTGAGCCTATCCATAATAAATTCTGCTGGTGTTCTTTCAGTACTGAGAAACCTGGAAGCCAGACAGAAGTACTTTGAACAGGGAGTTTTATCAGAGATGGATATTGAGCTTTGCATGATATAATGTTCATAACTAGGGAATGAGGAAAAAGAAACAAGGAAGAATGACATAAATATAAGTTGTAGTCACTTTTTTAAAAAATGATTCCTTAAGTTATCTCAAGAATGCGACTTAAAAAGTTCTGGAATTTACATGTTAATTATTTGAAACCTGCAACCCATTCTAAAAGATGAAAGGCTAGGTTTGTTCACTATATCATTTTAATTGCATGACACTGATCTTTTGCTATAAATTCTGTCATAAGATCCTACCCAAATAGTTATCTGATGAAGCAGCAGTGTTCTGAAAGCTAGTACTTCCAAATAAACTGTTGTGCGATTTTTAAACTTTGTCCACCCCAGTCCAACACTGGTACCTCCACATCATAAATACAAGCGATATTACAAAATTTTCTTCCTTTAAAAGTGAATAAGTCAAAATCATAAATATGCAACAGACAAAATAGGGGCCTTCCTATTCATATATGACAGCACGATGCCTCAGTGGTTGGCACTGTTGCCTCACAGTGCCAGAGACCCAGATTCGATTCCAGCCTCAGGTGACTGTGTGCAAATTCCACACTCTCCCAGTGTCTGTGTGGGTTTCCTCCAAGTGCTCTGGTTTCCTCCCACAGTTCAAAGATGTGCAAGTTAGGTGAATTGTCCAAGCTAAATTGCTCGTAGTGTTCAGGGATTGTAGGTTAAGTGCATTAGTCAGGGAAAATGGAGAGTAATAGGGAAGGGAATGGGTCTGGGTGGGTTACTCTTTGGAGGGTTGGTGTGGACTTGTTGGGCCAAATGGCCTGTTTCCACACTGTAGGGATTCTATGATTGAGAAGTAGACCATTCAGCCATGAGTCTGCTCTGTCATTCAATGTGTTTCTAATTGATCCATTTTATAGATATGTACAGCACAGAAATATACCCTTCAGTCAACTCATCCATGCTGACTAGATAATCTAAATTAATCTAGTCCCATTTGCCAGCACTTGGCCCATTTCCCCCAAACCCTTCCTATTCATACACCTATCCAGAGGCCTTTTGAATGTCATAATTGCAACAGCCTCCACCACTTCCTCTGGCAGCTCATTCCATACACACACCATTCTCTGGGTGAAGAAGTTGCCCCTTAGGTCTCTTTTAAATCTTTCCCCTCCCACCCCAAACATATGTCTTCTAGTTCTGGACTCCCCCACCCCAGGAAAAAGACCTTGTCTATTTACCCTATCCATGCCACTCATGATTTTATAAACCTTTAAGGTCACCCCTCAGCTTCCAGTGCTTCAGAGAAAGTGTTTTGAATTCCACATTCTGATCTATTTGCTCAATAAGAATCTAAGACTATCTATGTCGGCATTAAATATTTTCAATGACACCACCTTCTAAGTAGGGAGTTCTAAAGTTGCACAACCCTCAGAGAAAGAGGGTCTCATCTTGGTCCTAAAAGGCAACACTTTTTTTTATAAACACTGTACCCTGTTTCTGGACTCAGCAAAAGAGGAAGCATCCTTTCCACATAAAACTGAGATGTGAAAGCATAATTAGGCTCTGCCATTCGATCATGGCTGATATATTGTTCAACCCCATTCTCTTGTTTTCTCCCTAACATGCAAGCCATCTACCCTCCCAAAGATCTTATATACTTCAATCAAGGCACCCCTCACTTATTTAAATTCCGTGGAAACTAGGCCAGACAAACAAGCTCTCTCATAAAACTAACTCACTCATTCCAGGTATAATTCTTGTACACCTGCTCCCAACCACCTCCAATACAAAGAAAAATGAAGGTAAAGTTATTACTGTTATTTTGACAGCTAAAATTGACAGTGTACCAAGCTACCAACTCTTTTTTATATAAAAGCAAGAGAAGAATGGTAAGAAATACTGGTATGAAGAAACATCTTAAGTTTATTGTAGCATTACATTGTTACAAGTTATTTAATTATTGTGAAATTGAACTGAGTTTGAAACTGTTTTGTTAAAAGACAGAAACACGATTTTACAAAATAAAGCCATTGACAAGACCAGCTACTAAATGCCATAAGAAGGTAAATGCCATAAGAACAAAAATGCTGGAAAAATCAAGTCAGAAGAGAGAAAGAGTTAAAGTTTAAAGTTGATGATTCTTCATCAGAACTGAAGATAGTAGAAAGAGATTTTAAATCCACTTTTCTCTAATGACACTATTCCATTCCTGTCACCCCAATGCTCTTTCTTTGTGATATATTTCTACACAACAGTATAAGATGCAACACCTCCCATCTCCTTCCTTTGCACCAAGGTCCTAACCAAGAGAAACAATGATTTCCTTGTGCTGATTTCAATTTTGTATATTGTATTTACTGCTCACGATGTGGTCTCCTCTATAAAAGGAAGACCATAGGTAGACTGGGTAACTACTTTGTGCAATAATTGTAATTTATGGACATCACGTTATTAGCAATATTAGGCCATATAGTTCCCCAGGCCTCTGCCATTCAAGATGATCATTGCTGAACTGACTGAAACCTCAGTTCTGCATTCCTGCCTTCCTGATAACCATTTAACCCTTGCTTAACAAGAATAATTTAAATTCTCCACCTTGCTTCTATGCTGACTTTTCTGTCCATGGTGTTCCAGTGAAGCCCAACACAGCTTTAACACAACCTTATCTTTTGATTTAGCACTCTACAGTCCTCTGCACAAAACACAGCATTCAATAATTTCAGGTCATCATCCCTGCCGCCATCTTATTCTGTTTTCCTTTTATTGTTTGGCTGGGCCAGTCTTTGCCAATCTGACTTCTTCCTTTATCCACTTTTTTGTTGCATTTAAAAATTGATTTTTGGCTATTACATAATTAATTTTGTTGCTCAGTCTCTTCTGATTCCCCACAAAATCCTTTGTTCATCCAGCCCCAGCACTCCACTCTATCCTTCCACTGTCTTAAACAATCTACCATTTCTGTATTGTGGAAATCATCAACAGAACTGTTAACTCTGTTTCTCTCCACAGATGCTGCCTGACCTGCTTAGTATTGAGCATTTTGTGTTTTATTTCAAGCTTCTAGTATTTCACTGCATTTTGCTTTTGAACACGTGAATAATTACTGACTATAGGACTTTGTGTGAAACTTGGTTTCCAATATTTACATAAACAATAGTTATTCAACATCCAAAACTATTCATCATTTATGAAGCATTCACAGACTTGTTAAGGGATCATCAAAAATCAAGGTTGATGCTGCAATGCATTACTGTGATATTTATACACCCAGAGGGTACTATCTTTTGGCTGAGATGTTAAATTGACGTCAAAATGTTTAGATGGATGTAAAAGATTTCATGAGACTATTATGAAGAGCAGCACATGCTTATTATCCATTGTGAGCTTGCCAATATTTAGCCATAATTAAAATAAAACAAATTATCTGGCCATTACCAAATTGCTATTTATTGGAGCTTTCTATATACAAATTGGCTGTTTCGTTAAAAGACAGAAGTATGATTTTACAAAATAAAGCCATTGACAAGACCAGCAATGCAGTCATTCCAAGTCATTGTGTTGTTACCTACAGCACAAAGTTTTACAAGTATTTCAAAATACAATTTCAAAGTGTTGAGAGGTCTGGTGGTTGTGAATTGTGCTATACAAATACAAGGCTGGAAATGTGTTGCTGGAAAAGCGCAGCAGGTCAGGCAGCATCCAGGGAACAGGAGAATCGACGTTTCGGGCATAAGCCCTTCTTCAGGAATCATTCCTGAAGAAGGGCTTATGCCCGAAATGTCGATTCTCCTGTTCCCTGGATGCTGCCTGACCTGCTGCGCTTTTCCAGCAACACATTTCCAGCTCTGATCTCCAGCATCTGCAGACCTCACTTTCTCCTCAAAGAACTATACAAATACAAGCCTATTACATGTAGAAACACAAGATTTCATTTTGTAAAGGAACTCCAGTGTTTGCTAACTGTACATCAGTAAGTCATAGCTCCCATTATGAGCTCACAAATCCAATCAGCCACTCATAACACAAAGCAATTTTACTGTGATGCAAAATACAGTGCTGATAAATAAGCTCCCCAAATTGAATTTAAACAAGCACTGATCTAATCTCTCTGATGTAGCCTTATAATTTTATCACTTTGAAACAATTTTTTGTGTAATGGCAAGAACTCACAACAACCTATCAGCCAAAAAACAATTTCTGCTTTTACCATCAATTCTTTTTTACCTACTGAGAAAACTATTAAACTGCATCTGGATCACTGCAGATTCTGTTCTCTTCCTCCCATAACATTCAAGGAAAACCTGTGTGGACCCTCACACATATCAGCAGCAGGAACAAAATACCGACAACTGGATTCTTATGGAGGGATCAGCTAGCTAACACCTCATTAATATATAACTGATCATTAAACTCCAGTGAACCATAAAATACATTTAAAGCACATTGCTTTATATGCCCCGACAGCAACAGAGCTTTCAGTGCAGCATCCTGCTTCTAGCTTTACATTTCTGTAAGCAGAACTGCACTCCAGTAAATTTTCTGCCATTATCGTATTCTAGCTAATTACCACAGAATTTTCAAAATTGCGTAGAGTATCTAATTTCTCATGCAAATTTTTAATACTTAGCTTAGTTCAATTTTGAAGTCAATTTAAGTTTTGACCAGAAGAAAATGTTCGTACAAAACTCCAAAAATATATTTGAAATAGCTCAAACTAAATTATTTCCCACGTAATTACAGGATGTGGGAGACAGTATCAAAGGATGATGTGATGCGTGTTCACACTTAATGCCTTTTGAAGCATTTCTGCGGCAGAACTCCCACTCTCGCCCTCCCCGGTGCATGATCAACTGTAAACAAAACCCCTCCTTTCGGTCTCACACAACAGCCTGGAGGGGATCATTCTCTATCTCTTTCACCTTCTGTCTGGAGTTTACGGGGGGAGGAGAGCTTTGTGAAGAGACAGGTCCCAACTGCACACCCTCCCCCTTTTTCCATCTTCAAAATTTAAGGAAATTAGCAACCACTTGACAGATCTTTTCTGCTCTTCTGGCTAAAAGCGGTGTCGCTTTTAAACTGAGAAATAAGCTACGTGAACGAGTCCACTCTACAAGTCATGTCACAAAGTCCGTAAAAAATATACTGACACGATCGTCTATCTTTGCTGACATTACATTTTCAATAAACTATGTGCCCAAAGGAGGAGAATGGCTAACTTGAAGTAAATAAAAGGAAATAAAGTGAGGCTGTCACTTAGTCTGTCCCTTCAAATAGTCCACTTCCCAGTTTAAAGCTCCTCGGCTGGGTTTCATGTTGAGCTACAGGCAGTCGGTAAAGACACCGCCACCGTGAACAGACAAACACACGCGCGCGCCCCCACCCAGCCAACCGCAGGCCGCAACCGGCACACTGAGCGAAACTCAACCGGTGATACCCACCAGCTGCTGTTACCGCCCGGTACCGGGGGCGCCTCCTCGGCTACCGCCGCCGCCATTGCACCGTCAGCCTCCACGTCTCTCCCCGACTGTTGCCGTAAACTGTGATACAGAGGTGTCGTCAGAAAATAAGACAAACCATCGTAAAACCCTACCTTGCCGATTTACGGCATTGAGCCATTGTTGCTCAGGATGTGAAAGTATGAAGTTTGTGATAGATGCTCATATTTGTTTTCCTCTCCAAGTTAGGTACTTCTGATTTAATGGATTCAGGGATGATAAAGTTCTATTTTGAAAATTGATTGGATAAGTTGGGAGGTTTCCCTTGGAGAAGAAAAAGATAAGAGGAGATCTGATAGAAGTTTTAAAAATCATGAAAGTTTTGTTCAGAGTAGATGGTGAAAGGATGAAAGGATAATGAATACAAGGGCGGCATTACAAGGTAACTTGTAAAAGAAGCAATTGTGTTTGGAGAAAGTACATTTTCAGAAAATACTGGAATACAGTGTCTGGAAGTGTGGTGGTGTTAGGTTTAATTGAAGCATTCAAGCTGGCATTGATGACTGTTTAAATATAAACAGTATTCAGGGTTATGGAGAAAACAGGCCAATGGTACAGAGTCATAATGCTCATTCACAACAGCAACTTTACCTTTACTTCTTTATTTCTTCTCTTCATTGCTCCAAAAAAGGAAAATGTACACACCAACCAACCCCACCTTCCTATCGCCAACCATTTCAACTTGTCCCCATGACATGTCCATTCTGGGATTCCTCCACTGCCTAAACAAAGACACCTGCAAACTGAAGGAAGAACACCTCATCTTCAGCCTCGGGAGCCTACAATCACACGACCACAACATTAAATTCACCAGTTTCCAAATCTGCCTCTCCTCCCATCCCATCCCAGGTCTAACCACCTGACTTGGCTCCGCTCTCTTGACCTGACCTACCTGTCCATCTTCCTTCCCACCTATCCGCTCCATACTCCCCACTGACCTATTAGAATATCACCTACCTTCGCCCAAATTATCACAATTCCAACTACTTTTTCCTCAGCCCAACTCAACTGCTTATTTCTCAGCTCCTTTCTCCTCCCTAGTCCTGATGAAGCGTTCAGTCCTCAGATGCTGCCTGACCTGGTTTGCTTTTTCCAGCGCCACACTTTATCAACTCTGACTTCTCCAGCATCTGCAGTCCTCACGACTCCTTAAAAAACTTTTTAAATGTTAAATATCATGCATCTGATCTTTTCACTGTCTCTACCCTTAAGTATGTTAATACCTCCTCACTGCTTACTACATTACTGAGTTTTGTGTCACGTGCAAACTTTGAAATTATGCCCTGAATCCCTAAGTTTTTTGATACTGTATATTTAAACATGATAATTTGCTACTAATCTCTGCTTTCTGTCCATCAGTTCAATTTTGTATGCACGTGTCACAGTGCCTTTAATCCAGGCTTCTGTTTTGCTGAGTCTTACTGCATGTATTTCATCAAGCCCATATGTTCATAGAAGTCCATTTACACAATATTAACTGTAATACTCTCATTAATCTTCTCCCTTACTTCAAGTAACACAGTTAAGCTAGTGAAACACTTTTTCAAAAACAATTTTGTTTTAGCTTTCCTTTATTAATCCACTTAATTTTGTGACTCCAGGTGTTTTTGCACCATTGATAATCGGCTGATTGGACTGTGGCTACCATGTTTATACCCTCCGCACTTACTGAATATGCTTGTAACAAGTGTAATTCTCCAGTCATCTGGATTCATACCATATGCAAGGAGGATTAGAAAATTATGGTCAGCACCTCCCTCAGTTCATGACATAGAGTCATAGTCATAGAGGTGTACACCGTGGAAACAGACACTTCGGTCCAACCTGTCCATGTCAGTCAGACATCCTAAATAAATCGAGTCCCATTTGCCAGCACTTGGCCCATATCCCTCTTAAACCCTTCCTGTTATACCCATTCAGATGTCTTTTAAATGTTGTTATTGTACCAGCCTCCACCACTTCCTCTGGCAGCTCATTCCATACACATATCACCCTCTGCATGAAAATGTTGCCTCTTAGGTCCCTTCTAGCCCTTTTCCCTGTCACCCTAGGCCTATGCTGTCTAGTTCTGGACTCCCCCACCCCAGGGAAAATACCTTGTCTATTTACCCTATCCACACCCCTCATGATTTTTTAAGCCTCTGTAAGGTCACCCCTCAGCCTCTGATGCTCCAGGGAAAACGGCCCCAGCTTATTCAGCATCTGCGTATAGCTCAAACCCTCCAACCCTGGCAACAACTTTGTAAATCTTTCCTGAACGTTTCAAGTTTCACACATCTTTCCGACAGGAGGGAGACCAGAATTGCACACAAGATTCCAAAAATGGCCGTACCAATGTTCTGTACAGCCACTAGACTGATGACCTTCATTTCTTTGTTTTTAGATAATCTAATTTCTTTACCACCTCAGTCTTTAATGTGGCATTGGTAGCACCTTCTTTCATGAAGACAAGTCCAAATAAACATTTAGTACATTAACCAGTTCTCACCTTCCACAACATCTCTTTCATAGCCAAATTGGTGATATCCTTCTATTGACATGTATGAAAGGCTTGTCACTTTTCGATTTTGCCAAATATATGCTCATATAGTTTTATTTGCCCTTTGTTTGTCAGCTATGTTGTACTTTTTTTATATTCAGCTTTTATCTACATTGAATAATGAACACAATATTTAGCATCAGCTTTTTCTGTTTCATTTTGTTCACTATATTTAGTCATCTGGAGTGGTTCTTTAGATGCCCTTCCTTTCCCCTTGTAGAATGTGTCCAGACTTTATCCAAGTTGCCTCTTTTTGAAGGATCTCAATTATTGTATCACCTGCCCTTTTTTATTCCAATCCATCTGAACTAATTTTTTTCAACTCACTAGCTCGTTCCTTATTTTCAAATTCCATAACTACGCCAAACTAAGTAATCTGATCAGGGAGGTGGTGGCCTAATGGTAAAGTTACTGGAATAGTAATCCAGAGGCCCAAGCTCATGATTTGGAGATATTGGAATTGATTAAATTCCATTAATTCCACTCCAGAGACAGTCTCCACCCCACTCCCAACTCCAGCTCTACACAAGGGCCCAGCCCCAAGCCATGCTGGGTTTTTACCATCCCCACAGACCTTCTCCTCACTGATAAGAACAATCAGTCCTCAGTAAAAGTCTCACCTTCATCCCACTATGCTCCTAGGTCAACAAATTCCATATGCATTGCGAAATTGAACTTTTTCTCATCACTTCTGCACACCATTACCCCCGCTCCAAACCTAACCTCATTGTTAAACCAGTGGACAAGGGAGGAGCACAGTGGTAGTTTGGCACACAAACCCCAACATCGCTGAAGCCAAATGCCACCTCCTCCTACTGCCCCCTCGATCACGACCTCACCTCTGATCACCAAACCATCATCACCCAGACCATCCACTACCCTTAAGGGCATTTAAATGGTCATTGGCTAAACATATGGATGAAAATAGTGTAAGATAGATAGGCTTCAGATTGGTTCCACAGGTCGGCGCAACATCAAGGGCCGAAGAGCCTGTAATGTTCTATGTTCTAACCTTATCACCTCAGCAAATCTCCCAGCCACAGCCTCCAACCTCATAGTCCTGCACTGCCTGGTTCTACCTCTTATCCAAAATCCACAAACCTGACTGCCCCACACCATGTAAAAATGCCACCCCTTACTCCAAATTCCTCCTCCTCTGCCGTATCTGCTCCCATGAGGAACAATTCCACTCCCAGATGCCTCTTATTTCAAGGACCACAATTTCCCCTCCCACGTGATCAATAATGCCCTCCAGCACATCTCCACTTCCCACACCTCTGCCCTTGAACCTCCACCTCTCTAACAAGGATAGAATTTCCCTGGTCCTCAACTTCCATCCTTCTAATCTCTGGATACAGCACGTTAACCTCTGCCATTTTTGCCACCTACAAACAGATCCTACCAACCAGAGATATATTTCCCTTCCCACCCCATCTGCATTCCCTCCCCGACTCCCTCCGTAGGCCCAGACCACCCCCTCCCACCACCCCACCACCAACCTACCCTCCACACCTGCCACTTTCCCTTGCTGCCACAAGAGTTATAAAACCTGCACCCAAACCTCCCTCTTCACCTCCGTCCAAGGCCCCAAAAGATCCTTTCACATCTGGCAGAGATTTTCGTGCACATCAAAACTCTTCACCTTCTGTGTCCATTGCTCTTGATGTGGTTTCCTCTACATTGGGGAGACAGGGTGCCAACTTGCGGAACATTTCAGGGAGCATCTCTTGGACACACGCACCAAACAACCCCACTGCCCTGTGGCCGACCACTTCAACTCCCCCTCCCACTCCACCAAGGACATGCAAGTTCTGGGCCTCCTCCACCGCCAAATCCAAGCCACCCAATGACTGGAGGAAGAATGCCTCATCTTCCACCTTGGGACTACACATCAACTTCGACTTTGCCAATTTCCTTATTCCCCCACCCCGCACCACATCCCAGATCCAACCCTCCAACTCATCACCACCCTCTTGAACTGTCCGACCTGTCCATCTTCCGCTCCAGCCTCCCCTCTGAACTATCACTATCACCCCACATCTGCTATAGCAATCGCCTTCCCAGCTACCTTCCCCCACCCCACCCCACCCTCCTATTTATCTCCGCCCCATATTCCTGATGAATGGCTTATGCCTGAAACGTCGATTCTCCAGCTCCTTGGGTGCTGCCTGAAGTGCTGTGCTTTTCTAGCGCCAAACTTTCCGACTCTGATTTCTCCTGCGTCTGCAGTCCTCACTTTCTCTCATTCCATTAATACAGTTTATGAGTGATCATCATTATAGACTGTATCTAGCACACTAGGGAAAGGAAATCTGCTGCTCTCACCATACATGATTCCAGATCCACAGCAATATGCTTCACTGTGTTCAAGGGCAGTTAGGGTGGGCAGAAAAGGCTGGCATTGTCAGTGATGCCCACATCCCAGGAGAGAATAAAGATGCTGTTTCCTGCCAATATCCGCTGACTGAAACATCTTCCAGTGACCCCACTTTGTTCTCCGGGATTACATCTTTCCTTTCTGGATAGGCTGGGAACATATGGATTAAGGAAGTTTGTTTGGGCATCTTTCTTTGACAATTTTTTTCATATTTTCTCAGTCTAAAAAATAATTGAAGCCAATAATTTGTATTTCTATATGTTCCAGGTACGATAAACAGCAAAAACCCATATTATTTGGAAAAGCAAGGACTGATTAGGGATAGTCAGCATGGCTTTGTGTGTGGGAAATCGTGTCTGAAAAACTTGTTTCAGTTTTTTGAAGAAATACCGAAGAGGACTGATGAGGGCAGAGCGATAGACGTGATCTGTATGGACTTCAGTAAGGTGTTCAACAAGGTCCCTCATGGGAGACTGGTGAGCAAGGTTAGATCTCATGGAATACAGGGAAAACTAGCCATTTGGATACAGAACTGGCTGGAAGGTAGAAAACAAAGGGTGGTGGTCTTTTCAGACTGGAGGCCTGTGACCAGTGGTGTGCCACAAGGATCGGTACTGGATACACTGCTTTTCATCATTTATGTAAATGATTCGGATGTGAGCATTGGAGGTATAGTTAGTAAGTTTACAGGTGATACCAAAATTGGAGGTAGAGTGGACAGCAAAGAAGGTTACCTCTGAGTACAATGGGATCTTGATCAGATTGGCCAACAGGCTAAATGTTTTTCTCGTGAGACTCAGCTTGAAATGTTAGCAAACCTGCTGAATATTTTCAGCACTTTCTGTTTTTATTAAATAAATTGCTCACACAACAGATAAAAAATAATCAAAAAGGTGTATGGAATGATGACTTATCTCAAGAGGATTGAAATTGAGATGTGAGGAACTGATCTGTTAGTTGCTCAGAGCCCATACGGCCTTCACGTAGAATTCAAACATAGAATGTCTCTTTAGCATAGAATTCACCAGCTTCCAAATCTCCTCACCCCAAACTCATTCTAGGTCCAGCCCTCCCTCTCCACCCCACCTCTTAACCTGACCCTACCTGTCCAAGTTCCTTCCCACTGACCATTCACAGCCATCTCCTACCTGCCTCCACCTATCCCCACCCCATCCAACGATCCCAACCAGACCCATCCCCTCCCTCGATTTATTTTGCAGCCCCCTTCCCCTCCCTCAGTCCTGATGAAAGGTTCTCACCTGAAATGTTGACTCCCCTTAGTCTCTTTTGCTGCTTGACCTGCTGTGCTTTTTCCAGCTCAACTTTTTATCCACTCTGACTCTCCAGCATCTGCAGTTCTCGCTACAGGTATCCCCCACGTTATGCCAAATAGCTTTTACGAAAGACCCATTTTGGTACCTGCTTTTGCTAACTGAAAGAGGATTTTTGCTTTTACAAGAAAGCATGTCCAGTAAGAGTGGCGCCGCCGAGTGCCTTCCCTGGGAATTACACTAAGTATCTCAGCATCAAGCTGCCATAGCTTTGAACTTTTGAACTGTGTCTGTGAGCACTGTGTTTTAGCTCGATTTATTTTGTGCATCCGTGAGCAAGATGTGACCTAAGATATCAAAAAAGCCTAAGAGAGCTTGTAAGGCTGTTACGCTTAGCATAAAACTGAATGTAATTAAGTGTTTTGATCGTGGTCAACGAAATAAAGACATTGTGCATGCGTTGAACTTGTTTGCATCCACCATTCATATGATTTACATGCAGAGAGAAAGAATCTTGAAAGCTGCCGTAGCAGTTCTGCTAGTAGCAAAGTAGTCTCTTTTAGTTGGCACCAAGCAATGGATAAAATGAAAAGTCGATTGCTTTTGGGTGGATTAATGGGTGTACAAAGCATGGTGTTCCTTTGTTATCTTGTACTTAAGGAGAAATCAGTCAGTCTTTTTAATAAGCTGAAACAGAAAGCACTGGACGATGATGATGAAAGTGTTGCAAAAGTGGAATTTAAAGGTAGTCTTGGGTAGTTTGATTGGTTTTTGAGGCAAGGGCAGCTTCAGAGCTTAAAGGTTACTGGTTAGAGTGCTCCAGCTGATACTGAAGCTGCTGGAAAGTTCCCAGAAGAACTAAAGAAAATAATTACAGAAGGTGGTTATTCATATAAGCAAGTGTTTAACTGTGACAAAACTGGAACTTATTGGAAAAAATTGCCGAGCAAGACATTTATTTCGATAGAAGAAAAGCAGGCTAAGGGACACAAGGCATTGAAAGACAGGTTTATCCTCATGCCTATTATTAACACCACTAGTGATGCTGTCTTTAGGCCTTTACTGGTGTACCATTCAGAAAATCCAAGAGCATTTAAAGGCATTGATAAGAATACACACCATGTTATATTCTTATTGCCGAATACAACATCGTTGCTGCAACTATGTGACCCAGCTGTAATAGCCACAATTAAGGCTCACTATACACAAAATGTGATACGTTTTATTGTAAATGCCATTGGCAGACAAGGCAACTCCAAAGCATCTTTGTGAGAGATCTGGAAACAGTACAATATAAAATTGTCAATCGCCGACCTTGGAGATGCTCTCGATAGACTCTCAGTCTCGATGAGAAATGGCGTTTGGGAAAACTGTGTCCCGAAGCAGTGAACAATTTTGAAGGGTTCGAACCAACAACAATAAATAAGGCAATAGTGACTTTGGCTAAGGAAGCTGGGTTTCTGGAAGTTGACGATAATGTTGAAGAGGTTTTGGCATCCCAGGACCAAGATCTGACAGATGAAGAGCTGCTGCAATTGCAAAAGGAAAGGATACAAATTGAAACCGAACACACAAGCAAACTGCCCGAAAGTGAAGTCATCCAGGCACTGAACGTGAAGCACTTGTGTGAGATTTTCACTAGGATTGACAGTGCTGCAATGATTGCTGAAAAGTATGACTTTAATTTTGAAAGGGTTTAAAGCAGGTGTGCAGGATGTTTTGAGTGCTTACAAAGAACTGTATGATAGAAAAATATGTGAAGCTACGCAGTGAAACATCCTGTCGTATTTCAAGCCTTCCACACCAGCCATAGCAGATGACAAATCTCAACCGTCGACATCGAGGTAGACAAACATAGAAGACAGTGTAGCTGTTAGTGACCTGCCTGCCCTGCTGGATTCAGACAATCATGAGATGTTAACAGATGACCCTCTTCTTCTCTCTCCTACACCCTAACCTCCGATGGCCTTTACTATATGTTAGTGTTAATTAAGGTTTTATGTGTTATTTGATTTGATTTCGTATGTTATTTTTTGGGTCTGGGAACACTCAAAAATTTTTCCATTTAAATTAATGGTAATTGCTTCTTCATTTTACGCCATTTCATAGGTTTCATAGGAACGCTCTACTTTCAGATAGCGGAGACACTTGTATTCCCTTGGCTGGTGCCCCATCTCAGGTAATATGTTCAACTGTAGACATTATGCTTTAGAAGAAATACCATAATGATACCAGATTTTAAAGGGTGTATTTATGAGAACAGCTTACATAAATGTTGTGTTTCCTTGAATTTGAAATGTGAAAGAATGCTTATAGTATTTAACACTATGAAAGGATTAGATGATGCAGAAAAGTGAAACTATTTGCTCAGGTTGGGTAATCCTAAAAGGGAAGGATTTTTAAAAAAAATTAGAATCGGTTATCTGGATCCGAAGTCAGAGATCTCTTTTTTTGCACTGTGGAATTTAGATTTTATAGTGGAAATACAGAACTTACTTTCCTAAAAGATTGGGGATGCTAAGTAAGTTAAAATATTCAAGACTATTTGATATATTTTTATCGAGCTAAGGTGTAAAAAAAGGATATGGATTTAAGTCAGGTAAATGACATTTAATGGTAGGCCAGGCTCATGGGCCTGAATGCCTATTCCTGGTCTTAATTTCTTACGTATTTGTGAATGAATCTCATGGGATGTTGAGAACAGTTTTTAGACAGCCAGTTAGAGAAAAGGTGGATGAAATTAAGATGCGAGGGGATGAAGTTAAGATGCAAAAAGGTCCAGAGAGGCAATTTTTTCAAACACGGCGTGGTGTGTATCTGGAAATGAGTTGCAAGAGGTGGTGGTGGGAGCAAGTACAGCCTCATCTTTTAAGAAACATTTAGACCGGTAACATGGATGGGATAAGTATGGAAGGATATGGACCAAATGCAGGCAAATCAGACTAGTTTAAATTGTGAAAACTGGGCAGCGTAGGCAAGTTGAGCCGAAGGGCCTGTTTACATGCTGTCGACCTCAATTAAAAAAAACAATGGTAGGAATAGAATGGAGAGAGCTAAAGGGGGAATTGGGGAAAGAAGTAGAAAAATGGCAGCATTAATCAGGAAGAAGGGAAAGGTGATTTTGCATTCATAACAAATTAACAATGAGAACAAATATATGTCAACACTGAAATAATTTCTTTTTCACAAGGAACATATATTGTATATTCCCTATTTTTCACACACGTGGTGTTGGCGTGTGAAGTGAGAGTTCTTCAGCTGGGTTTTGATGCTGCCCATGTGCACTAGCTGGCCTCCTACCGGCTAATCACTTCCCGCGTCCTTTGGTTCCCATGGAAACGGAGATGGTTTCATCCTCGGCGCGGCGGTTTCGACACTGACAGGAGAGCCCGAAGACTCAATTTAAAATAAGCTAATAACACAGATGCGGCGCGGGGAAGGGAAGGGAAGGGGGGCTTTGTTGCGTTTCGGTCAGTGATTTATTTTTTAATAATCGGAGCTGGGACAGATTGTTTAGTGTGGAATGTGTTGCCGGTGTTAGGGGGTGGGACAGACTGTTGGGTTGGGTGTAGCAGCCACATTGCCCGGGAGAGGAAGAGGAGGACAGGCCGGACTCTGACTCAGGTACCAGGGATGGGAGGGAATCTCTCTGCCCGATTGTCAGATAGCGCCTGGAAACCACACTCCCAGGCGATTTCAACCCAGGAGTGTGGCAGGGGCACGAACACAGGTTTAAGAGGAAACTCTCCAGATCATTTAAAAACAAATATACCGCAATATTACGCATATGTTTTTTTTGTTCCATGGAGATGCATTTTATTTCTCTGTGGCATTTCCATATCCAAATACATTAATTCAAAACTTTTTTGACACCTTGTGACAATTATTTCTCTCTCAGTCTGATGTTTGGGGATTGTGTGTCTGTCCAGACCCTGCACTGAGTTCAGTAATACTGATTTATCTGAAACTGCTTCGGGAGGAGGTATCACGTTATTCAAAAATAATGTGTCAGGAGGTGAAATGCTACAAATCATAGTGGGTCAGGCAGCGTTCGTGGAGAGAGAACAAGCGAACGTTTCGACTCGAGGTAACTGTTCTTCAGAGCCACGTTGACTTGGTCACTATATAGATGCTGCCTGATCGTTGTGAATTCCAGCATTTTTTGTTTTCAGTATAGATTCCGGCATCTGCAGTAATTCGCTTCTACAATGTTAAAATCACACAACACCAGGTTATAGTCCAACAGGTTTAATTGGAAGCACACTAGCTTTCGGAGCGACGTCCTTCATCAGGTGGTAGTGGAGGGCTCGATCCTAACACACAATTTATAGCAAAAATTTGCAGTGTGATGTAACTGAAATTATACATTGAGAAATCGATTGTCTGTTAAGCCTTTCATCTGTTAGAATACTGTGATAGTTTCACTTCTTTCATGTGTAAATCACAAAACCTTTTTTTAAAAAGTTGCATTCTCGGGTTAGCTGTTAACAATGGTGATAGCTAGACAATGTGTTGGAGTTGTTGGCCTCCTGTGTTCTCTGTCTATGCCATGATGTTTAGATTGATTCTAATCTAAAAAGTGATATAACGGAGTTTTACATGAATTCATGCAGTTTTTGAGCAAAATATAATGTAACCCTGCAAATACAAATTCACCCCACAAAATATATGTATGCATGTGGGTCTTTGTCTGTCTGTGTGTGTGTGTCTGTCTGGGTTGGGGGTTGAGAGTGTGAGAAAGTGTATGTGTGTGTGTAGTGAGTGCAGAGTGTCTTAAGTCTGTGAGGGGGTGCATGTGTGAGTGTGGGAGTGTGTATGTCTCTAAGTGTGTGTGGGTATCTGTGTGCTCGTCTGTATATATGTGTGTCCGTGTGTATAGGAGTGCCTGTGTGTGTGTGTGTGTGTGTAGGAGTATCTGTATGGGTATATAGTGCAATGGTGGTCACCTGTAATGTGACATGAACCCAAGATCCCGGTTGAGGCCCTCCCTATGGGTACCGAACTTAGCTATCAGCCTCTGCTCGGCCACTTTTCTCTGCTGCCTGT
>NC_057721.1:57405560-57414397 GCF_004010195.1 Chiloscyllium plagiosum | reverse complement strand
TTGGTTGGAGATCCTGCATAGAGAAGAAGTCTTGTTCGAACCTGTGCATAAAAATATTGGCATATTGGGGTGCAAATTTGGTCCCCATGCACTCCGTGAAGAACTGGTTGTCAAAGGTGAAGACATTGTGATCAAGGATAAAGCGGATGAGTTGTAGGATGGTGTTTAGAGATTGGTAGTTGTTGGTGTTGAGTACTGAGGCTGTTGCCGCGATGCCATCATTGTGGGGGATGCTGGTGTAGAGTGTGGAAATGTCCATTGTGACGAGGAATGTTCCCGGTTCGACTAGTCCGTGAGTGCTGAGTTTCTGAAAGAAATCCGTAGTGTCACGACAGAAGCTGGAGATCCCGTGTACAATAGGTTTCAAGATGCCTTCAACATA
Organism: Chiloscyllium plagiosum; assembly: GCF_004010195.1. Lineage (NCBI taxonomy): Eukaryota > Metazoa > Chordata > Chondrichthyes > Orectolobiformes > Hemiscylliidae > Chiloscyllium > Chiloscyllium plagiosum. The sequence continues at coordinate 57,414,015 of NC_057721.1, read as the reverse complement.
GCTGGAGAGATTCTCACAGAGGGTCCCATTGCCCGACACGATGGGACATCCTGGTGTGTTGGCTTTGTGTACCTTTGGAAGGCAGTAGAAGTCGCCTACATGAGAAGAACGTGGGATGAGGACGCGTAGGGAACTCTGAAGGACTGGATCCAAAGTTCTGATCAGTGTGTTTAATTCACGGGTGTGTTCTTTGGTCGAAGCAGGTGGTAGTTGCCTGTAGTGTTCCTGGTTCCTTGCAAAAATCTGATCTATTCTGAGTGACAATGGCTCCTCCTTTTATCTGCTGGTTTGATGACAATGTTGTGATTGGTTTTGAGAGCCTGGATGGCATTGCGTTGTGAACGGGTGATGTTTTGCTCTACCTTGTGGGTACGGTTGATGAATCTGGCATTTATATATTTCCTGACAGTTTGAGCATACATGTCAATCTCAGGGCAGCTGCCCTCTGATGGGGTCCAAGTTGATACCTATTTGGTCGCTACTCTACAGATCCCTGTGATGACTGTTCCAGTTCATCAGTGGGCTCATTGGGATCACTGCTGGATCACACTGATTTTTAACTTTGTACACCCCAGTCCAACACCGGCATCTCCAAATCACTTCTACAATGTGTTAGTGTTCTCGAACTGTGACTGGCACAACTGGAGAGTAATCTGCTGAACTCTTATCAGGATAGCCACTACTTCTCATGGTTATCAAGTAAGGAATTGTAAAGCCTTTGCTTGATTCTCCTAGACCCCAAACGTTGAAGGTGATTTGAAATGGCTACTCCAAATGCAGAGTTTCCTCTTAATGTTTGTGGTTGATTTTATGTTGGTAAAATGATTTAAATTTTAAATAAAAATTCAACACTTGAATCAAATTCATTACATGCATACAAGTAGGATCTCAGTACGAGGAAAAGAGGATGCTCCTTTTTGGTTTACATTTCCAGTTGCAGCTGAATGATTTTCCTTATTTTCTAAACTGGGAAATTGGCTTACTGTAACTCTAATAATTAGTCCTTATACAAATAAATAAAAAGGTTAGCCAGACATGGCAGTGCTTGCTGTAATTACAATATGTAAGAGTTTTGAGAGCATTTCAATCCCCATACAAGCAAATCAATGGTAAGTATCTGCACCTTGAGCGACATTGGCTCAGAGTGTTAGTGGAGTCTGAACTGCAAACATTTTGAGGTGTTGAGAGAGAGAAAGTTACCTGGAGTCTTTGTTCTTGGAGGTAGTCACAACATTTAGAACATAGAACATTACAGCGCAGTACAGGCCCTTCGGCCCTTGATGTTGCACCGACCTGTCATACCAATCTGAAGCCCATCTAACCTACACTATTCCATGTATGTCCATATGCTTGTCCAATGACGACTGAAATGTACTTAAAGTTGGCAAATCTACCACCGTTGCAGGCAAAGCATTCCATGCCCTTACTACTCTCTGAGCAGTAAAACCTTACCGTTACAGATTAAGTAAAACCTTACAGTTTGTCAATGGTCAGGGACAGGATGGTGTGAATGTAAGCATGAAGTTTCGGGATTTAGTGACTGTGGAATCACAGAATTGTTACAGAAGGGGATCATTTGGTCAAGCATGTCTGCACCAACTCTTCACATGAATGCCCCGCCTTTTACCTACGCTCTTGCTCATTTTTTTCTGTTTAAGTAATAATACAATGCCTTTTGACTGCCTGTAGTGAACCTGCACTGGTCACACTTTAAGACAGTGCATTACCGGCCTGAGCCACTAGTGTGAAAAAGTTTGTTCTCACCTTATGTTTGTATCTTTTGCAGATCACTCTAAATCTGAGTCTTCTCATTCTTGATTCTTTTATGAGCAAATATAGTTTCTCCCAGCTTACTGTATTCAATTCCCTCATCATGAAAACATCTATCAGATTTCTTCCTCGCTTTCTTCTCTTCAAGATGAACAGTTCCAACTTCTGCAATCTATCCTTGTAACTGAAAGTTCTAATCCCTGGAAATATTTATGTGAATCTCTTCTGCATTCTCTCCAAAGTGTTCATATGCCTCCTACAGTGATGCCCAGACTGTACACAGCACTTTAAGTGAGTTATAATAGGTGACCTTTGAGTTCATTATTACTTCCTTTTATCTGGTGCTCTATCCCTAACTGATAAAGCCCAGCATACTGTATACTTTACTAACCGGTCTCTCAATGTGTCCTACTACCTTCAATGATCTGACTATTCCTGTACCCTCTTTAGAATTGTACTTCATATTATTTAGTCTTTCAGTGTTCTTCATGTTAACTTAAATCTATGTGTTGAACTTCCTCTGCCACCAATCTGCCCAAGCAACTGTCGTTTGAAGTTGTACACTGTCCTCAAGGTTTACAATGCTTTGCAGTTTCATATAATCTGCGGTCTTGATGATGATAGTTGTTACCTATTTGAATGACAGGAAGGATTGCAGAGTGGGTGGACAAACTGACCAGAGCACAATAGTCCAGGGAACTCATTCAAGTAGGGATTGGAGAAGTGAAAAGGAATGTGGCTATGATGGCTATCAGTATTAGTCATGGGAATGAATACTGTCTTCTGGAACCATAACTTGGTGTTCTGAAAGTTGTGTTGCCAGCCAGTGGCAGGTTTAAATATAAATAGTTGAGGCTGGAGATCAAGTGATAGGTGAAGAATCCCATTGTTGTGTTCATGGAGGAACCAGTGACCTAACCATAACTAGGAATGATGTTCTGCTGAAAAGTTTAGGGATATTGGGGTCTAATTAAAATCCCAAATCCATAAAAGTAATAAATTATAGACTGTTACCTGTGCCGTGGATGAATTAGTGTAGGATCAAGGAGATCAAGAGAATTAAATTGTTCAAAGATTGGTCTGGAACTGAGGAGTTTTGATTCATTGCAGCAGTACTGGAGGCACTGGCACCAGTACCTGAGAAGTAGGGAGCTGTCTTGTTTGGACGAGCTTTACATAAACTAGGATGGGATGAACATCCTGGTGAATCATAAAACTAGGGCTGTGGATAGGGTTTAAGCTGTGGGAGAGATCAGATGAAGGTAAATTTAGATTTAAAAATGTCAAGGTGTCAATAGCAGTGTAATGATTTGTGCAGAATGTGATAGGAAGGGACAGAGAGTCTAACAGTATTAATCTATTTGTAAATCTTGTCCAAGCTGTGAATAGTCATTTAAAAAAATAAATTTAAATCTCTTTTTATTTGAGTACGTGAAGCATGTGTAACAAAATGGTGATACAAATAGAGATAAATAAGTTTAATGTAATACTGTTGGGAAGTGATGGTTGCAAAGGGGCTAAGTTTAGAAGGGAAATAACTATTACACTGTCCATAATATTTCAAAAAGATGGAATGGAAAAGGAGGAGGAGTATCTAAGACTTGATGACGTATATTCTTGGGATCTGAAAGAAACCGTGGATGTAATGGCTATGATTTTCCAAAACTCCTTAGATTCTAGAATGTTCCGAGTTGATTAAGGTGATGTTAGAACCCTCACTGATTTTTCATTATTGTTATTTTATTCTTTTATCAGCTCACTATTTCCCAGGTACCAGTTGGTGACCAGTGAGGTTAATACATGGGAATTGCTGCCAGCAAGCCTGGAAATAATCATAAAGATACAAAAGTTTAAAATTAAGTAAACGTATAAATATAAATAAAGATACAAGTGAGATCAGTCTCTACTATCATTGCAGTTTTGAAGAATCTCTTTCTGAAGTGAAGTGCTTTAAAGCATGAGTTCATACTCAGCAGATGTAGTAGCTTTTTTTGTTGAATAGTTAAGGTGCATACCATAAGTGCACTGTAGAACAAGTCTTGGGAGTGAACGGATGTGTCTGTATTTTCCCTTTACAGTGTAGTATTTTGCTGCAGTTTTTAACATGCCTGCGTTGTGGTGTTCAGATTAGATTACATTCCTTACAGGGGGGAAACAGGCCCTTCGGCCGAACCAGTCCACACCGACCCTCTGAAGAGTAACCCACCCAGACCCATTTCCTCTGACTAAGTACCTAACACTATGGGCAATTTAACCTGCACATCTTTGGACTATGGGAGGAAACCGGAGCACCCGGTGCAAACTCGACATAGACAGTTGCCTGAGGCCGGAATCGAACCTGGAACCCTGGTGCTGTGAGGCAGCAGTGCTAAACCACTGAGCCACCATGCCACTGGATGACATTTCTCGAAATGGCTATTTCCAGCAAGCTTAATCACAATTGAATGAAATGGCTACAAATGTTAATTTTGATAAATCATTGTTTCATAAAGCAAGGTAGGTTAGGCTGGAATTCCTTGTGATGTCTCTCTTGAATCGAATTTCACATTGCAGAAGTTTTTGAGGGTTCAGTGGACAATCCTAGAATCTTTAGATTATTTCATAACCTTTCGCAATTACATCTTAAGACTACATAGTCTGATTGTCCGCTTTTGGCTGGATCCACAAGTGGTTTCTGGGAATCATTTTGTACAATTCCTTGTGTTTTTTTATAAACATAGTTTAGCTTTCTTTCCAAAACATTGAATATAATCACACATTTGTGACACAAATTACACTTTGTCAGCTGTGGCTCCATCTTAGCATCCTGCCTCTGATTCAGAAGATTGTGAGTTCTAGCACATTTGAACACACAAATCTAGATGGATACTCCATTGCACTACTTTGGAATTAGGAACACGGGACTGGGATATCATAGCAATTACAGAAACATGGCTCAGGCATGGACAGGACTGGCAGCTTAATGTTCCTGGATACAAATGCTACAGGAAGGACACAAAGGGAGGCAAGAGAGGAGGGGGTGTCGTGATTTTGATAAGGGATAGCATTACAGCTGTACTAAGGGAGCATATTAGACTATAAAACCATAAGTCATAGGAGTGGAAGAAAGGCCATTCAGCCTATCGAATCCACTCTGCCATTCAATCATGGCAGATGAGCATTTCAACACCACTCTCCCCGTATCCCTTAATTCCGTGCAAGATTAAGAATTTATCAGTCTCTGCCTTGAAGACGTTTAACGTCCCGGCCTCCACTGCACTCTGTGGCAATGAATTCCACAGGCCCACCACTCTGACTGAAGAAATGTCTCCTCATTTCCGTTTTAAATTGACCCCCTCTAATTCTAAGGCTGTGCTTACAGGTCCTAGTATCCCTGCCTGATGGAAACAAATCCCCAGCGTCCACCATTTTTTAAGCCATGCATTATCTTTTAAGTTTCTACTGGATCTCCCATCAACCTTCTAAACTCGTAATGAAACCAATTCCAGGATCCTCAGTTGTTCATCGTATGTTAGGCCTACCATTCCAGGGATCATCAGTGTGAATCTCTGCTGGGCACGCTCCAATGCCAGTATGTCTGTCCTGAGGTATGGGGCCCAAAACTGGACACGGTATTCTAAATGGGGCCTAACCAGAGCTTTATAAAGTCTCAGTAGCACATCGCTGCTTTTACATTCCAACCCTCTTGAGGTAAATGACAACATTACATTTGCTTTCTTAACCATGGGCTCAACCTGCAAGTCAACCTTTAGAGAATTGTGGACTAGCACTCCCAGATCCCTTTGTACTTTGGCTTTCGGAATTTTCTCATCATTTAGAAAATAGTCAGTTCCCGTATTTTTTTTTCTGAAGTGCAAGACCTCGCATTTGTTCACATTGAATTTCATCAGCCAATTCTTGGGTCACTCTCCTAAACTGTCTAAATCTTTCTGCAGCCTCCCCACCTCCTCAGAACTATCTGCCTGTTCGACTAACTTCATATCATCAGCACACTTCACCAGAATGCCCCCAGTCCCTTCATCCAGATCATTAATATATAAAGTGAACATCTGCAGCCTCAACACTGAACCCTGTGACACACCACTTGTCATGAGCTGCCATTCCGAAAAAGAACCTTTCATCCCAACTCTCTGCCTTCTGTCAGACAGTCAATCCTCAATCCATGCCAGTAGCTCACCTCGAACACCATGGGCCCTCACCTTACTCAGCAGCTTCCTGTGAGGCACCTTATCAAAGACGTTTTGGATGTCTAGGTAGATAACATCCACTGGGTTTCCCTGGTCTAACCTACTTGTTACCTCTTCAAAGAATTCTAACAGGTTTGTCAGGCACAACCCCCCCCCTTACTAAATCCATGCTGACTTTTTCTAATCTGACCCTGCACTCCCAAGAATTTAGAAATCTCATCCTTAACGATGGATTCTTGAATTTTACCTACAACTGAGATTAGACCAATCGGCCTATAATTTTCCATCTTTTGTCTTGATCCTTTCTTGAACAAGAGGGTTACAACAGCAATTTTCCAATCATCTGGGACTTTCCCTGCTTCCAGTGATTTTTGAAAGATTACAGCCAAAGCATCCACTATTTCTTCAGCCCTCAGAACTCTAGGATGGAGCCCCTCGGGGGCAGCAGATATATCAATTTTTAGACCTTTTAGCTTTTCTAGCACTTCCTCTTTTGTAATGGCTACCATAGTCAACTTTGACCCTTGACTTTCCTTAATTGTTGGGATATTACTCACATCTTCCACTGTGAAGACTGACACAAAGTATTTCTTAGATTCTTCAGCTATTTCCTTATCTCCCGTCCCTAACCTGCATCAATTTGGAGCAGCCCAATTTCTACTTTGTTTCTTATGTATTGAAAGAAACTTTTACTATCATTTCTAATATTACTGGATAGCTTACCTTCATATTTGATCCTCTCCTTCCTTATTCCTCTCTTTGTTATCCTCTGTTTGTTTTTGTAGCCTTCCCAATCTTCTGATTTCCCAGTGCTCTTAGCCACTTTATAAGCTCTGTCTTTTTCTATGACACATTTCCTGACTGACTTCGTCAGCCATGGATGTTTAATCCACCCACACCCCCCGGATAATCTTTCTTTTCTTTGGGATGAACCTCTGTACCCAGAAACTCCTTCCCCACTAGGCTCTGCTTCCAGTTGATTTTCGTCAGTTCCTCTCTCATGCCCTTGTAATTATCTTTATTTAACTGTAACACCATTACATCTGATTTGCCTTCTCTGTTTCACCTGCAGACTGAACTTTACCATATTATGATCGTTGCCTCCTAAGCGTTGCCTTACTTTAAGATCTTCTATAAAGTCTGACTCATTACATAGTACTAAGTCCAGAATAGCTTGCTCCCTTGTGGGCTCCATCAAAAGCTTTTCCAAAAAGCCATCCTTTAAGCATTCCATGATTTCCCTTTCTTTGGATCCATTAACAACATTATTCACCCAATCAATTTGCATATTGAAATTCCCCATGCCTCTCTGACATGCCCCATCTATTTCCTGGTATATCGTGCGACCCTGGTCTTGACCACTGCTGGGACGTCTGTACATAACTCCCATTATATTTTTTTTGTCTTTGTGCTTCCTCAACTCCACCCACACAGACTCCACATCATCTGACCCCATATCATTTAGTGCCATATATTTAATTTCATTCTTAACTGACGAGGCAATCCTGCCCCCTCTGCCCACCTCCCTGTCTTTTCGATAAGTTGTATTGCCGGAATACATCCAGGGAAGTTATTTGGGTGGAATTGAGAAATAAGAAAGGGATGATCACCTTATTGGGATTGTATTATAGACCCCCTAATAGTCAGCAGGAAATTGTGAAACATATCTGTAAGGAAATCTCTGTTGTCTGTAAGAATTATAGGGTGGTTATGGTAGGGGATTTAACTTTGCAAACATCGACTGGGACTGCCATAGTGTTAAGGGTTTAGATGGAGAGGAATTTATTAAGTATATACAAGAACATTTTCTGATTCAGTATGTACATGTACTGATGAGAGAAAGTGTAAAACCTGACCTACTCTTGGGAAACAAGGCAGGGCAGGTGACTGAGGTGTCATTGAGGGAGCACTTTGGGACCAGTGACTATAATTCTATTAGTTTTAAAATAGTGGTGGAACACGATAGACCAGATCGAAAAGTTGTAAGCCTAAATTGAAAAAAGGCCAATTTTGATGGTATTAGGCAAGAACTTTCAAAATCGATTGGGGGACAGATGTTCGTAGGTAAAGGGACAAATGGAAAATATGTCAGGTATAGACAGGATAGATGGAGTGAATCCCTAGACTATAAAGGCAGTAGGCGTATACATAAGAGGGAAATCAGGAGAGCAAATGGGGGACATGAGATAGCTTCAGCAAATAGAATTAAAGAGAATCCAAAGGGTTTTTACAAATATATTAAGGACAAAAGGGTAACTAGAGAGAGAATAGGGCCCAAAGGAGAAAGTGAGGACTGCAGATGCTGGAGATCAGAGCTGAAAAATGTGTTGCTGGAAAAGCACAGCAGGTCAGACAGCATCCAAGGAGCAGGAGAATCGATGTTTCGGGCATAAGCCCTTCTTCAGGAATGAGGAAGGTGTGCCAAGCAGGCTAAGATAAAAGGTAGGGAGGAGGGACTTGGGGGAGGGGCATTGGGAATGCGATAGGTGGAAGGAGGT
>NC_057721.1:57391340-57402149 GCF_004010195.1 Chiloscyllium plagiosum | reverse complement strand
AGGTAGATAGGATAGTGAAGAAGGTGTTTGGTATGTTTTCCTTTATTGGTCATAGTATTGACTACAGGAGTTGGGAGGTCATGTTGCACCTATACAGGACATTGATTAGACCAGTTATGGAATATTGCGTGCAATTCTGGTCTCCTTCCTATTGGAAGGATATTGTGAAACTTGAAAGGGTTCAGAAAAGATTTGCAAGGATGTTGTCAGGATTGGAGGATGAGCTATAAGGAGAGGTTGAATAGGCTAGGGCTGTTTTCCCTGGAGTGTTGGAGGCTGAGGGGTGACCTTATAGAGGGTTATAAAATCATGAGGGTAAATAGACAAGGTCTTTTTCCTGAGGTAGGGGAGTCCAGAACTAGAGGGCATAGGTATAAAAGAGACCTAAAGGGCACCATTTTCCCGCAGAGGGCTGCCAGAGGAAGTGTTGGAGTCTGGTACAATTGCAACATTTAAAAGGCATCTGGATGGGTATATGAGTAGGAAGGGTTTGGAGGCATATGGGCCATGGGCTGGCAGGTGGGACTAGATTGGGTTGGGATATCTGTTTGGCATGGGCGGGTTGGACCAAAGGGTCTCTTTCTGTGCTGTTATTATCCATATGACTCTAAATGTTGCATTGTTGGAGGAGTCGCCTTTAGAATTAAACATCAAACTAAGGTCTTTCCTTCTCAGTGCAACTTAAAAGATACCTTGTCATCATTTGAACAAGCTGAAAATGTGTTGCTGGAAATTTCTTTTGAAAAAGAAGGCAGTTTCCTTCAAGTATCCTGACAATGTTTATCTCTTAACCAATACCATTTAAACAAATTAACTTTTTATTATCACTTTAGTTTGCGGCATCTTGCTCTGCAGAAATTCTTCCATATTTCCTACATTTTAACAGTGTGAACAACAAAATTACTTAATACTGTAAAGCACTTGTTAACTAGGTGTAAAGTGTTTTGAATATCCTGATCGTGATGGGCTTTTAAGCTCTAAGTCTTTCTAACATGAATTTACTGCCAATTTTCTCCACAGTTTCTTCCTTTGCTCTGCTGTGTTTTCATTAGTTTGTGTATAGTTGTTAATTCCCTGCCTTCTGAAAGGGCAATCTGTGTTTTGGCTTTGCAGCCATTTGACTTACACAATACTGCTTTCACCTGTTAACTCTGGGCACTTTCAAAACTACTCCCTGCACTTTGGAAATGATCCTCAGCCATGTGTGATGTTTCAAAACTTGCAGAAAATATGACAAACAGACCATTGTGGCTCCGAATGAATTGTAGTCTGTCCACCCAACCATATGAAATTAGATCAGTTTTCTGCTGTTGAGCAGAAATGGATGGCATCAAAAAGCTTGTAAGAGGATCACTTGAGACACAGTATTGGAATGGCGCAGAAGGAACATGTCAAGAGTTTGAGCAAAAACAAGATTTGGAATGTAGACCCTTTCTTGGAATCAAGCCGAATAATATATTTTAAATAAATTTGTAGCAGCGTTCTCTAATTGAGTTCTGAAGAAGGATCACCGAACTGAATGTTAACTCTGCTTTCTCTCCACAGATGTTCTCAGACCTCCTGAGTTTCTCCAGCAATTTCAATTTTTGTGTTAGATTTCCAAGATCTTTGTTCTTTGTTTCATTCTATTCTCTGTATTAATTCCTGGATAGTAGCTGATTAACTTGGAGGGGTTTGTGTAGTATGCCTCCATCTGAGCCAGAAGCTTTGGGTTCAAATCCCACCCCAGGATGTTGCCCAAAAAAGGTATATTCATAATGGAGCCAGTTAGGTCGAGTGTCAACCTGTGAATCCTTCTAATAAGTACCAATGGCAGGTTGTAAAAACAGGAGAGACCCTGGCCAGCCATGTGATGGAAAGTATATTGGAATCTTTATTATCATTTTTCTCTATAGCTCCAGACTTCAATATGCATGAAAACATTCATGTTGCTGCAGCAACCCAACCTCCCTTCATGAACTATAACACCTCACCACCATCTTCTTCACTTTAATTTACAAACACAGCAAGATTCTACAACAGCAATGAGATAAATGATCTGTTTAACTGGTTTACTGGTGTTGATTGAGGAATAAACGTTGCTCAGACCACCAGGCAACTCCCTGGTCTTTTCTGAATAGGGCCATGTAATGTTTTACATCCCAGTGGGATATTTCAGTTGAATGTATAATCTGAAAGATGGATCTCTGAAAGGTCAGCAAAACCCCAGTACTGCATTGAAATATCAGTTTAAGTTGTATGCTCAAATCTTTGAAGTAGGATTTGAACCTTCACCTTTCCGACCTTGTGATAGATGAGCCTCTGAGTCGAGGCTGACTGATTTGGATTCTGAAAGTTTACAATTTTGGTCTAACTTGGAAATGCATATGTATATGTTAACCTTTTGTCCTCCATCGATGGTCTCTCCATCTCATATCTTGTTTTGCTTGTATTATCTTTTTCATACTCCCAAGTTGGGAATGTGTAAAAAGTATTAATAATCTATTTGATTTAGAACCAAAAAATGATAATCGAAAGACATTTAATCAAATGAATAGCATGGGGAAAATGAGCAAAATAGACGTATTGTCACTTGCTACTCAAAGGAATCACTTACAGTAAAATTATTTACCAATATTATTGCAAAATGGTTTGACAGCAGATTATTAGCCTGTTTTACACTGTGCCCAGTCATCTATTCACTTGTTCTTTGGCTGAGAGCAGTTAACTCAACATAGATGAAGGTCTTCCTGCTTTTGAAGGTGTGCAAAGGGCCAGTCTTGTCAGGTGTGTTTGCAAGTATTTCCAGTTAGATATTCACATACAGGCTAAACTATTTGTGTAGATTTGAGTTACCATCTTGGAGACTGTGTTTCTAGGAAGCTCAACATGATTTCATTTTCATATCCTATGCTTACTTGGTGGTAATCATGAGAAATGCCTGTTTGATTTCATTTATTCCAGGTGCAATATGAAGTTATGAAAAATGTATATATGCAGGCAGCCATCCACCAATCTTTCAGTTTTTCTCAACTCATTAGAGAGAGAGTGAGTGAATGTAAAGCATGTGATTCCATGAAAAATTGCATGATTAGCTGCATAGTCATGGAGCTGTACAGCATGAAAACAGACACTTCAGCCTAACTCTTCCATGTGATCAGATATCCTTCACAAATCTAGTCCTATTTGGCAGCATTTGACCCATATCCCTCTAAACCCTTCCTATTCACATACTATCCAATTGCCTTTTAAATGTTATAAATATACCATTCCTCTGGCAGCTCATTCCATATAAGCACTACCCTCTGTGTGAAAACGTTGCCCCTTAGGTCCCTTTTAAATCTTTCTCCATTCACCTTAAACCTTTGCTCTCCAGTTTGGATTCCCCCATCCTATCCATGCCCCTCCTGATTTTATAAACTTCCATAAGGTCATTCCTCCAATACTCCAAGGAAAATAGCCCCAGTGTATTCAGCCTCTCCCTGTAGCTCAACCTCTCCAATCCTGACAACATGCTTGTAATTCTTTTATGAACTCTTCTAAGTTGCACAACATCCTTCCTATAGCAGCCTATAGCTTTTGTTGATGGTCTTTATCAAATCTAATTTTACAGCGTGTCTTTGTGAAGATTCTTTATTTATTCTATTCAGAGGCATGAAAGATAAAGTTAGCATAGTCTTACCAGGCCATAGGGCTGCTAACTCATTTGAGAGGAATAACTGCTGATGATTTAAGCTATATGTCACTATGCTTCAGGAAGGGAGATTGAAAAAGAGACTGCTTCATGGTAACTTCAGAATTTAACCCACACTGTTGGTATTGCTCTCATTGCAAATCAGTTAACCCAACCAATCATTGTTTTATGTATAACTATGTAATAAATAGTTTTTTGATCTATGACTGTAAATCCACTCTTCTCTATTTGCAGTTTTTAAGATAGTTAATTATCCAGACTGTCTTCTGATGAAAACTTCTAGAAATGATTGTATTCATTATAGATTAGTGGATGAGTGTTATGCAAGTGACCATTTTTGGGTGGGGAGATAACATGCAGTCAAAGAAGAAACTGCTTTTGTTTTTGATTATTTACAGTGAAAAATGTGTTTGCAGTAATGCGTATTTGCCAAAAGATGGTGGTGTTGTACTACATTTGAAAGGTGTTGCTGCCAAGTATTCTCAGAACATGGTAGGTACAACAACCTAAACACGAAAAATATATTTTGAGAATTTGTTTGGAAGAAGCAATGTTTTCCGGTTTAGTTATTATCAATAAATTGTTTTTTTTTGAAAGTTAAATATTGATTACAGGTAATTTGAAGCAATGCTAGTAGATGCGAATGAATTCTGGTATCTCCACATTAACTTTTCAAGAGATATCAGAAGAACATCATCTTTTCATAGACACATTAGGATCTGGTTGTAGAATGGATTTGATATACTTGTAATCCCAAGACACTAGTAGCATTCTTCTCTCATGCAACTGCCTGAGATTGAATCAGACTCTTTTGCAACTTTGGTGTCAGATCTGCACCATCACCAAGATTGCTTGTTTTTACTCTGTAACATCGCTTGATTCTGTACCTGCCTCAGCTCAACTGTTCTTGTAGCCATAATCCATAGGTTGGTTAACTCTAGAGCTGACAAATCCAGTGTTCTACTGGCCTGTTTACAATTTTTTTTTACCCCCATCAATTTGCAGTTATCTAGCATCCAGTTGCCAATGTCATAACTTGGACCAAGTCCTACCCTGCTGTACTCATTGACGAATATCTGCTCCCTATTCTGCAATACCTGGATTTTAAAATTCATTTATGTTTTCAAAGCTTTCCATAGCCTTGCCACTCCCTAGCTGTCAAATCTCCTCCAGCCACACAGCCTTATGGAATATCAGTGTTGCTCCATTTCTAGTGTCTGGGAGATCTTGATTTTAGTCATTCCATCATTGGTGGTCATACCATTGCCTGTCTTTGCCCTAGGCCCAGTAATTACCTCGTTAAACCTTTCTTCCTTTTCAGACATTCTTCATAATCCAATTCTTTCTGGTTCAGTGTCAGATTTTGATACACGATGCTCCTATTAAGCCACTAATGCTTTATTATATTAGAGATGCTTTATAAAAGAATTTGTTATTGCAGCAGTTATAGTGGCATATTACCATCCACTTTATCAACTGTCTGGTTAGGGTGTGACAAAGGGAGGGTAATAGAAACAGAAATGTTTTGTCAATGTCTCAGCATCTTTGTATGTTTTTTGAGGTGGGTGTGATGCATAACAATTTGGGTGAGAGATTGTGAGCTGCCATCAGTCTAGTTTGATTTGCTTTTTATTCTGGGCGGCATTGTGGCTCAGAGGTTAGCATTGTTGCCGTCAGCGCCAGGGACCTGGGTTCAATTCCAGCCTCAGGCGACTATCTGTGTGGCGTTTGCACATTCTCCCCATGTCTGCGTATGTTTCCTCCGCGTGCTCAGTTTCCTCCCACAGTTCAAAGATGTGCAGATTAGGTGAATTGGCCATGCTTAATTGCCCGTGGTGCTCAGGGATGTGAAGGTTAGGTGTATTGGTCTGGGGTAAATGTAGAGTAATAGGGTAGGGGAATGGGTCTGGGTGGGTCAATCTTCGGAGGTTTGGTGTGGATTTGTTGGGCCAAAAATGGCCAATTTCCACACTGTAGGGATTCTGTAATTCTATGAAACTAGGAGAAATGCATTGAAGACAAATTGTGTAATTTTTTTCGAAAATGGTGTAACATTGCGAAGTAACTGCAAATTAGAGCCAGCCTCCTTTTGTAGGGAAAAGGAAGAAACTAAAAGGAATCAGAAGAACATATTTTTAAAATATTTCTAATATATATTCTGTACCTGTGCAAAATTAAATTCCAATGTACAATGTGTAAACAATAAACATCAAAATGTAGAGTGAATGTATTGCAACATCAGACAACTTTCTTTTTAACGTTAAATACATTTGTGCAGATAGATCTGTTGTTGTGATTTGATGAATTGAGCCATAGACAATTTTTTGTAATCTACACTGTGGTCACTTCAGAATCATAATTTTAAAACGTTCCTGTTCCTCGGCAAAATGATTTTGGTCCGTAATGTGCAATGGCCATCTTATTTGTCATTTTGAGTGCATTTTTTAAAAAATTCTGTGCATTTTTAAAGAAGATTTAGATTGCCCCAATTTTGTGCTTAAATTGATTTGTCTCAATGTTTCCAGTTCTAAAAAAATTACCTTGAAAATCCGATATTAAAGTTGGTGTTTAAGGGAGATAACAGGTTATCACTTGCCAGCTATAAAGGTGGTAAGAGTCCCATGTGCCTTCTTTTCATAAAGGCCTGATGACTTGCCTGTCAGGCAAGTCTCTTTGGGTATAGAAATTCTGCTTCCTGAGAGATGCTGCACAGTTGGGATGGATAATTCTTTATATCTCGGCAATGCCACAGCATAGAAGGTAGCTGCTGCTGTAACTATGCCTGTGTCAGGCCTAAGATCACTGATTGACCCAGACATGTTATTGTTTGTGGGGTGGGGCCTGTGGGCAGGGAGGTTTAGCAACCAGGGCAGGAGGCTTTTCTCAGTTCCCTCTTGCCCATGCTGGGTTGCCTGCACTGAGTGCCTTTTAACAAGGGATCCCCACCTCCAAAGGAGCACACAAGCAATCCTTCTCCAGCTTCTTCCATGAGAAGGTCCCCACCAGTCATTGGGTGAATTACAGCAGCAATGGGCCGAGACCCTTAGCTGAAAATTATTCATTTAGTCACAACATAATTTGGATGGTGGTGGGAAGGCCCTTCCTACCGATTCAATGCCCTATTCCCTTGCCATAATCTTGGTACTGGGGACGTCATTAAATTCTGTCCTCATTTGAGGTTGTTTGAAAACATCTGAGATAAATTTGTAATGGAATGAGAAATAAGATCGCAGTATTAGAATCATAGAAGCAGACCATTTGGCCCATC
Organism: Chiloscyllium plagiosum; assembly: GCF_004010195.1. Lineage (NCBI taxonomy): Eukaryota > Metazoa > Chordata > Chondrichthyes > Orectolobiformes > Hemiscylliidae > Chiloscyllium > Chiloscyllium plagiosum. The sequence continues at coordinate 57,395,208 of NC_057721.1, read as the reverse complement.
AAGTCCACATTGACCCTCTGAAGAGCATCGCACCCATATACTTTGTGTCATTTCCTAAAACCAGAATGATATAATTAACTTTTTCTCTCTTCTCACCTTGTGATAAACATAGTACACTTAGGACTCTGCAGAATTAACAATTATCCAGATGGTTTATTCAGATTTTATGACAAACTGTCATAGCTGTTTTCGCACATAGTGGAAAACTCAAGTAACTTGCTTCTATTGCACATTGAAATGAATACAAAGGACTTTGCACCCTTTAGCACCTTGTTACTTTGTTTGCAAACAAAAACTTTACATTTTGCCAAAAGTAGCCATCATATTGAAATTAGATGTAACACTTGTTGCCTGTTTTCTTACAGGTTGAGTTTCTGACTGTAGCTCAGATTTCGAGATGAGTCTTTCAGGTGTCCTAAACAACTTTATTGTACTGGATCTTGGTTTAGGGATGCGAGTTGGAATTGAACGTCGGACTGTGTGCTCCTGTGCAACCTGAAGGAAAAATGTACAGAATAGAATTAGAATTGAAAGTTGGTAGCAATAGTTATATGTAACATAGTTTGACAAAATAAGAAATTAACTGAGTCTTCAGTTTTCTTTGTATATCTGATGCTGAGCTTCAGGGGGTGAAATAAAATAATTTTCAAATAAAGCTTTTTATAGTACTGTGTAATCTGAACTGTAGATACACAGCATGACCATTAAGACATTTCAGATTGCACTTTACCACTCATTTCAGAAACTTAGTGAAAGTCCTTGTTTTATTGGAATGGATGGTACTTTGTGATTTTGATACTTCTGTTGAAAGCTTTCCACTTCCAAAGCTGTTCAATGCTTTTTTTCATAATTTTTGATGTTATGAACAAGTGTTATCCTGAAATTTTGGCTAATATAGTGTATATATGCTTGTATGCATAGATGGTGGGATCGGGGTTAAGTTGTGACCTATGTATAGTTTTTGAAAAAGGATCTGTTAAATGCTGTTAAATATGTTAATGCAACATATAAGCAAAACAGTTTTGACTGCTGGATAATATATTATGACTGGTATTTATTTTCTTGCACAATGGGAACTGAAACCGTCTTGCTACTGATTGGCCTATAAATACTTGAAAGGATCTCAATTATAACTTGTTGTTATAGCATTTGATTCATTCAACAGCTTGAAAAATATTCTACCAGTGCTATGAGTAGACCCAGTGTACTAAAATTATAATCAGAAGTGTGATAGCTTGTTGTCATCAAGAATGAGGTGTAATTGGTTCAAATGTAGTGTTCCACAATAGGAGTGGTAATGTAGATACACATTGACTTGCCAGTATGCAAGTTCATTGTACAACTATTCTGTGCTATTGAAATTTTAATAGCATCTGTGAACGATACTGTACAGGTTAACTGGCAAATCAGTTGACTTAGTAATGCATGCACTTAATTTTAAATTGTTACACTTTGTATTATGGCTGTCAAATTAGTATGTGGTCAGAAGTCACATCACACTAGTTCATAGTCCAACAGGTTTTATTTGAAATCACAAGCTTTCGAAGTGTTGTTCCTTTAGGACATAGAACAATACAGCATAGTACAGGCCCTCCGGCCCACAATATTGTGCTGAGCATTTATCTGGCTATCTACTTTGTGTATGCCTCTCATTACCTTGTACACCTCTGTCAAGTCATCTCTCATCCTTCTTCTCCCCAGTTCACTCAACCTCTCTTCATAAGACAAGCCCTCTAATCCAGTCAGCATCCTGATAAATCTCGTCTGCACCCTCTCTAAAGCACCTACATCCTTCCTATAATGAGGCGACCAGAATTGGACACAATATTCCAAGTGTAGTCTAATCAGGGTTTTATAAAGCTGCAACAAAACCTCACGGCTCTTAAACTCAATCCTCCTGTTAATGAAAGCCAAAACGGCATATGCTTTCTTAACAACCCTATCAAAGTGAGTGGCAACTTTGAGGGATCTGTGTACGTGGACCCTAAGATCCTGCTGTTCCTCCACACTGCCAAGAATCCTATCTCTAACCTTGTATTCAACATTCAAATTCGATCTTCCGAAATGAATCACTTTGCATTTATCCAGGTTGAAATCTATCTGCCACTTCTCAGCCCAGCTCTGCATCCTGTCAGTGTCTTGTAACCTGCAATAGCCTTCAATACTCTAGAACACCATCGACCTTTGTGTCATCGGCAAATTTACTAACTCACCTTTCCACTTCTTCATCCGAGTCATTTATAAAAACTACAAAGACCAGAAGCCCAAGAACAGATCTCTGTGGGGCACAACTGATCACTGACCTCCAGGCGGAATACCTTCCATTTAGTATCATTCGCTGTCTTCTTTCCGCCAGCCAATTCTGTATCCAGACAGCAAAGTTTTCCTGGATCTCATACTTCCTAACTTTCTGAATGAGTCTACTGTGGGGAACTTTATAAAGTGCCTTACTGAAATCCAAATATACCACATCCACTGCTCAACTTTCGTCAACTTGGCTCGTCACATCTTCAACGAACTCAATAAGGCTTGAGAGGCATGACCTGCCTCTCACCAAGCCACGCTGACTATCCTTAATCAAACTATGTTTTTCCAAATACTCATAAATCCAATTTCTCAGAATCCTTTCCAGGACCTTGCTTACCACAGACATTAGACCTCCTGGTATGTAATTCCCAGGATTTTCCTATTCCCTTTCTTGAATAGAGGAACAATATTTGCCTACTTCCTATCATCTGGTATTACTCCCGTGGAGAGTAAGGATGCAAAGCTCATCGCCAGAGGCGCAGCAACCTCATTCCTCACTTCCCATAGCAACCTTGGAGAAATCTGGTCTGGCAATAGGGACTTATCTATCACGATGCTTCCCAGAATTTCCAGCACCTCCACTTTTTTAATATCAATTTGTTCAAGCCTATTAACTTGATCCACGGTGTTCTCACTATCAAAAAGGTCCCTCTCTCTAGTGAACTCTGAAGCAAAAAAATCATTTAGGGCCTCCCCTACCTCTTCAGACACCAGGCACAAGTTCCCTCTACCATCCTTGATCAGCCCTACCATCTCTTTGATCATTTTCTTATTCCTCACATAAGTGTTGAATGCCTTTAGGTTTTCCCTAATCGTTCTCGCCTAGTCATTTTGTGCCCCCTCCTAGATCTCCTCAGTCCATTTTTGAGTTCTTTCCTAGCTACCCTGTAATCCTCTAAAGCTGTATCAGATCCTTGCTTCCTCAATCTTAAGTAATCTTCCTTCTTCCTCTTTTTTTTAATATAGATATTTTTATTGAAAATTTAATATGTTTTTACAAGTTTACAAATAAAAAAACCCAAGTATAAACATTGATATACAATTAAATCTTAAATAAATAATAACCAAAATCGATGAAACAGAAAAAAAGAGATACCGAGAAAAAAAAGACAAAACTCAACTAACTACTAATCTAACCTACAACTAACCAGACTGTATGATTAAATCTCTTACATTATTCAAGAAAAGAAAAAAAACACGACGGATAACACAGAAATTGAGTAGTAAAGTACATGCTCGGAATGTGTTAACATCAAATTGTAACAAAACCCGTATTCGTGCGGGATTCCTCTCCCAAGGTAGAACATAGAACATAGAACATAGAACAATACAGCACAGAACAGGCCCTTCGGCCCACGATGTTGTGCCGAACTTCTAACCTAGATTAAGTACCCATCCATGTACCTATCCAAATGCCGCTTAAAGGTCGCCAATGATTCCGACTCTACCACTCCCACGGGCAGCGCATTCCATGCCCCCACCACTCTCTGGGTAAAGAACCCACCCCTGACATCTCCCCTATACCTTCCACCCTTCACCTTAAATTTATATCCCCTTGTAA
>NC_057721.1:57349129-57389615 GCF_004010195.1 Chiloscyllium plagiosum | reverse complement strand
TTTAGTATTATAGGGTTTTTACAGTGATCCGTAAAGATTTTCCTCTTGGCCGAAAATAAAAGGTTAATAAGTGGACATTTTACTTGAGAAGCCTCGATGTCCAGCCAGATTGATTGCAGGTCAGACAAGACCCAATCGGCTATGTAACCTAATAGGGAACTTAACTGATATTTCCTAAAATCTGGAAAATCCAGTCCTCCCCTTGCCTATGGAAGCTTTAGCTTCTTCAGCTTAATAAGGAGCCGTTAATGATTCCACTTGAAGGAACCCAGCCAGCCATACGATTTGCGTAGTGCCAACTTCGGCAGCATCACCGGAAGCATTCTCATAGAGTATAGGAGACGGGGCAGGACATTCATTTTAATTAGTGCTATTCTACCTAGCCAGGAAATTGGAAGGTCTCCCCATTGCTGGAGGTCCTGCCTTATCCTCTCCAGTAAATGCACAAAGTTAGCCTTGTATAGCTGGCGAAATACTGGATGATAAAACTGCCTAAATATAAGAAACCCTCCAGGGACCAACGAAAGGGAAAGTGGGATCCGTCCAATAGGTGGGATACACTAGCAAGGCCGCCCATTGGCATAGCTTCCGATTTTGAAAAATTAATTTTATAGCCTGAAAATACACTAAATGTATTAATAACTTGGATTAAGCGAGGCACGGACATCAGGGGATTACTGAGGAATAGAAGAACATCATCTGCATAAAGGGTAATTTTATGTTTACCTGTACCAATCCTCGGGGCCATTATATTAGGGTGGGCCCATATAGCTTCTGCTAGTGGTTCGATTATTAGCGTAAATAGCAATGGGGAGAGAGGACATCCCTGATGGCAGCTCCTACCCAGACTGAAGCTATCTGAGCCTAATCCATTGGTAATCACAATTGCTTTGGGATCATTATATAGTGTTGAGACCCATTTGGCAAACACCTTTCCAATGTGTAAAACAGATATAACCACTCAACCCTGTCGAATGCGTTTTCCGCTTCTAATGAGACTATTACTCCCGGTATCTTTCCCTGATGGCAGGCTTGAATCACATTCAAAATCCTTTTAACATTATTGGATGATCTATGGCCCTTAATAAACCCCGTCTGATCCTCCTTTATGAAGCAATACCCTTTCTCGCCTCAATGCTAACGTTTTAGAAAGAATTTTAAAATCTACATTTAGCAAGGATATTGGTCTGTATGATGTGCAATCTTCTGAGTCCTTTCCTTTTTGAGAATAAGAGAGATATTCACCTCTTTCAGCGAAGGCGGGAGACAGTCCTGACTGTATGAGTAGTTATACATGTCCATAAGTGGGCCAGCCAATATTCCTGTAAATTCTTTATAGAATTCAGCTTGAAAGCCGGGCTAGGTGCTTTACCGCTCTGAAGTTGCCTGATTGCATCAAGTATTTCTTGGATTGTTCGGGGATCATTCAGGACCGATACCTGTTCCGGAGTTGGGTCCGGAAAGGTCAGGTTTTTAAAATTGACTGCATTCTCCTAGCTCTTTCTTTGCAATCCTGTGATTTATATAAATCAGAATAAAATTTTCTGAAGATTGCGTTAATCCTTTTGTGATCATGAGTCAGAGTACCTGCACTTTCCTTGATAGACGTGATAGTTTGAGGGGCTTTTTTTTTCTTTGCGAGAAATGCTAAGTATCTCCCAGGTTTATCGCCAAATTCATATAACCTTTGTTTTGCAAATAATATTTCCCTCTTAGCCATTTGGGTAAATGTGGTGTTCAGAGCTGTCCTAAAGGCTGTAATCCTTTGTAGTTTGATAATAGAAGGTCTGTCAATGTATGCTGTTTCAGCTGCTCTTAAGCGAGCTTCGAGCAGACGCTGTTGTTCTCCCTTTAATTTTTTCTGGGTCGCCGAGTATGAAATGATCAAACCTCGTGCGTAAGCTTTGATGGTCTCCCACATCATTGATGGGTTGCTAGCCGTACTTGAATTAATTTCTAAAAAAGTTTTAAATTCTTAAGAGAAGTACTTTACAAATTTACTATCTTTCATCAGGAAGGAATCCATACGCCAATGCCGGGGGGATGTCTCATTGTGCCTAGCCTTGATGTCCATATATACAGCAGCATGATCAGAAATTGTTATACTACCTATTTTACAGGATGATATGGAATTTTAAAAAATCGAGGGGGCAAAAAACATTTCTATTCTGGTATGACATTTATGTGAATTGGAGTAAAAAGAAAAATCTCTGCCCTGCGGGTGAATGCATCTCCACGCATCTACTAGTCCTAATTCTTTGTTCAAATCCACCAATTGTCTGGATCTGGGGGATACTCCTGCGGTACTCTTGGGAATCCTGTCTATTTCTGGATCCATGATACAATTAGAATCTCCCCCTATAATTGTATGACGAGCACTGAGAGCCACCAATTTGAAGAAAGTTTCTGTTATAAATTTAAAAGGATGTGCCAGGGGTCAATACAGATTTAAGATCCCATATTCCTCTCCATTTATAAAGGCTTTAATCAGAATATATCGTCCAGATTCGTGTTTTATCTGATTTAGGATTTTAAAAGGGAGATTCTTCCGAATAAGGATGACAATTCCCCAACTTTTTGAGCTGAAAGAAGAAAAGAAGGCCTGATCAAATCCACCCTGTCGTAATTTCAAGTGTTCTTTATCCAATAAGTGGTCTCCTGTAGGAGAGCTATGTCAACCCTTTCTTTCTTGAGGTTTGATAATATTTTCTTCCTTTTGATTGGTGAATTACTCCCCTTGACATTCCAGGTGCAGCATTTAACCGACTGATTAACCATAATCGTTCAGGCAAGTCCGAGACCCCTCGGGAGGGGAAACCCTATCCAAAACAACCCAAGCATAGAGCATATAAAATTCACAAAAATAAAGGTTCTTTAATACACTCACATCAATATGTTCAGGCAAGTCCGAGACCCCTCGGGAGGGGAAACCCTATCCAAAATAACCCAAGCATAGAGCATATAAAATTCACAAAAATAAAAGTTCTTTAATACACTCACATCAATATAATAAAAAACTATTTCTAAATTTAAAAAAATATAAAACGTATTTAAACTGAGATTTTCCCCCTTGTTCCCAGGAGACATCACTTCCTTTCCAAAAGCCTATCATGTCCTCTCCCAACCAGTGCCCCACCCTTGATCCAGGCACCCCACGACAGCATAAAGAAAATTCAAATATTACAACAAAGCTAGAGTTAACAGTGAGTACCCTACCCCCTTTTTATATAAATGTAAAAAAAGGGGAGAAAATCGCTAAGTGAAGAACAAATAAATAAACCCGTCTCCCCACCTCCCCGGAGATAATATTAAACAGTAAGGTAATGAAAGGAAAAATTAAGGGGGTAAATCGGGATGGGGGGAGGGCAAAACAACATCATTTGCCACTCGAATTAACTCCTACAATTTACCTAAGAGAGTCCAAAAATTCCTTTACCTTCTCCGGCGATCCGAAGTTGTATACGGACGCTTCATGGCTAAAGCATAGCGTCGCTGGGTAGCGCAAGGAGTACTGAATATTTAAGTCCCTTAAACGCTTCTTTGCTTCGTCAAACGCCTTTCTCTTTCGGACCAAAGCTGGGGAAAAGTCCTGGGGAAAATCTTGGACCCTTTATAAATCATGGCTTGGGGATCTTTCCCAAGATTTCTGGAAGCTTCAAAGAGCATCTGCCTCTCCTTGTAGCTCTGCAGCCGGAGCAGGACCGGGTGGGGGCGCTGGTTCAAGCCGGGCTCGCACATTGCAACCCGGTAGGCCCATTCCACCCTTACCTGACCTGATCCAGCCTCCAGATTTAACAACTGTGGAAGCCACTGCGCGAGGAACGCTGTAAGCTGGCCTTGCTCTTCCCGTTCGGGAAGGCCCAGCAAACTAATATTTTTCTCGAGGTGTTCGATGTGATTTTCTTGTTCAAGAGTCCGGACTCGACCTACGGCCGATTCTGCTCAGAGGTCGCGGCCTTTAGCTCCACCCCTCCGACGCGGCGCTCGATTTCCTCGATGTCTCGGTCGTGTTTTTGTAGCGCGGCCAAGAGTGAATTCCATCTGCACCGGGACTCTTCGATGAAGGCGTCGATCTTCGCGTCAAGTTTGGAAATTACTTCCACAAGGCTCGCCATCATAGGTAAGTCTCCTGGGGCAGCTGCGGACACCTCTGCTGCAGCTGGGGAGGGTGGGGGAGGGGTTCCTGCCTGCTGAGAACTGCGGACTCCTTTCCCTTTAGTCATTTTTACAGGGGACTAGACTGTTTAAATTTAGTACAGAGCAACTAATTACATTAAGTAAAAAGTATTTTAAATGATTTGGTAAATGTGGTGGTGGTGGGTGGCCCACTTTGCCTAAGTCTTGGGAGGAGCACTATAGACTCAGACTTGCTGGGTTGCTGCCATCTTGGATCTCCCTTCTTCCTCTTGACGAGAAGCTCCTCTTCTCTTGTCATCCAAGGCTCCTTTACCTTACCATTCCTTGCCTGTCTCAGTGGGACAAAATTACCCAACACTAACAATAAGTGCTCCTGAAACAGTCTCCACATTTCTGATGTGCATTTCCCATAGAACAATTGTTCCCAATTTATAGTCCACAGCCCCTGTCTAATAGCAGTATAATTTCCCCTCCCCAATTTAATACCTTCCCATATTGTCTGTTCCTATCCCTCTCCATGGCTTTGTCAGGTGAAGTGAAGAAAAGCACACAGGCAAAGAATTTTTAGGCAGAATGATCAAAAGGTCATACAAATGGTGTGAGTGGAGTATTGACAGGCTGAATACCAAGTCTCTGCAGGTGATTAAAAGTGTCAGATGGTGCGAGTAAAGTGTCACTAGCTGAATAACAAGTGAAACAATGACCTATGATCCGATTAATTGAGGCGTATGGATAATTACAAAAAATAGAAATAAAATGATGCTTGAGACAAACCAAGTGGCTGAAATAACATGATAGGTATACGAGTCGCATGCTGAGGGTGTAAACAAAGTAATAAGTGATCCAAAACTGTATAAATTAATTAAGGCAGAGAGATCATTACAAATTATCATGGTGATAGTCTGAAAACAGGACAGTAAAGAAGATCTTTCAAACACAGAACAGTATGGTGAGGTTACATGTAGCGCGACAGCAACCCAAGATCATGGGTGAGGCTGTCTTCATGGGTACAGATTTTGGCTATCAGTTTCTGCTCAGCGATTCTATTGTGTTGAGTATCTTGAAGACTATCCTGGAGGATGCTTACCTGAAGATCGGAGGCTGAATGTCCTTGACTACTAAGGTGTTCCCCAACTGGGAGGAAACATTACTACTGATTGGCAGTTGTTTCACAGTGTCCAATTATCCATTATCGTCACGCCTGCGTGGTCTTGCCAATGTACCATGCCTCAGGGCAACTTTGCCTGCAGTACGTGAAGTGAACAACATTGGCCAAGTCACATGAGTATTTGCTGTGGATATAAAGAGATGATGCTCAACTCATCGATCGCTAGTTTCAATATGCCATAACGAGAAACTGCAGCAACCTCCTCAGAAGACAGACACAGGACATGACTGAGACTATCCTTCGTCATCCAGTACTTTCCCAGAGCGGAGAAGCTATATCATGTTATTCGCAGCATTCAACATGTCGTCAGTGATGATGAACCTCTTGCCATGATCAACCTTACACCTCCACTTCTCAACTTCAACCAATTGCCAAACCTTAAACAGACTATCATTCACAGCAAACTACCCAGTTTTCAGGACACCATCAGCCACAACACCACACAATCCTGCCATGGCAATGTCTGCAAGACATGTCAGATCATTGATATGGACACTACCGTCACATATGGGAACACTACCCACCACGGACATGGCAGATACTCTTGCAACTCGACCAATGTTTTCAACTCATACTCTGCAGACAAGGATGCCATGAGGCATGGTGTATTGGCAAGATCATGAAGGTGTTACAATGGATGAATGGAAACCATGCAACAATTGCCAGATAGGAATGTTCCCTCCCTTCACATTGCAATGGTCAAGGGCATTCTGTCTCTGATTTTAAGGTAAGCATCGTCCAAGGCGGCCTTCAAGACATTCAACACCACAAAATCACTGAGCTGAAACTGATAGCCAAGTTCTGTACCCATGAAGGCCTCAACCGTGATCTTGGGTTCCTGTCACGCTACATGTAACCCCATAATACTGTTCTGTGTTTGTAAAATCTTCCTTACTGTCCAGTTTTCAGACCATCACCTTGATAATTTGTGATCTCTCTGCTTTAATTAGTCTATACAGTTTTGGATTACTTGTTACTTTGTTTACACCCTCAGCATGCGACTATTATACCTATCATGTTATTCCAACCATTTGGTTTGTCTCCGGCATCATTTTATTTTTATTTTTTGTAATTATCTCTCTGCCTCAATTAATTGGATCATAAGTCATCCCTTCACTTGTTATTCAGTTGGCGACACTTTACGCACATCATCTGACATATTTGATCATTTGCAGAGATTGTTATTCAACCTGTGGATATTCCACTCACACCATTTGTGTGATGTTTTGATCTGTCTGTCTTTAAATTCTCTGCCTGTGTGCTTTTCTTCACTTCACCTGACGAAGGAGCAACACTCGGAAAGTTTGTAATTTCAAATAAACCATAGCCTGGTGTATTGTGACTTTTGACCTTGTTCACCCCAGTCCAATATCAGCACCTCCACATCAAATTACTATGTGTTTCAGTTAACTATTTGCTTTTCTTTGTGATGAAATCATATACAGGATAAAGCTCAAAGCTTATTTTAAACACTTCTAATTGTCTGCCTTAAGCTCACAGCATTTACATATAGATCCAGCTGTGCTACATTAAACAAAGTATTTATTAGGTTTCTAATTATGATGCCATTTGACTTTGTGGTTACTTCTCCAGGGCACAATTCTTAACAGCTTCTCTATGTTACATGTAATTCTAGAAAGACTGCGACTTCAATATAATGATGTCAGAGTCTCAGAATTTCCTCTACACTTCCTCTGCATTTGAAGATCGTGTTGATTATGATCCAGTTACATGATTTTCACGTAACTCAGAATCAAAATATTCACAATTACCAGAGTTTAGATTATAGAACTCCAGGGCTAGTTGTTAATTCTCGGAGCCAAGTCTTAAACATTTACTAGACTAAGACAATGCTCAAAGTTATTATATAATAATGTAATTGTAACACATACTTATGTCCCTTCTCTTAAAAACAGCTTATAAGGTTGCTGAGTTTAAAAAAAAGATAAAGTTGGCTTAGTCCTACTAGACCAAAAGACTGCTCTCTCATTAGAAAGTGGGAGATGGTTTAACCCAAGGGTCGCCACGCCTCAGGCAAGGGAATAAGTTGAGTAGGAGAGTTCTTCATGGTAACCTCAGCCAGCGTGGGAATTGAACCCATGCTTTTGGCATTATTCTGCATCGCAAACCAGCCATCCAGCTATTTGAACTAATTGGTCCCTGTGTTATACAGAAAACAGTATTCAAGTGAAGTATTTTCTATAAAATTAAGCACAGTTGGTATTCCAATATTGTTCAACAAGGACTGCTGTAAAACTATGTTTACTGGAACTTTACAATGATTTATAAATGGAAAACTATATAAAGCAAATACATGGCAACGTTTCTAATTAATGCACATACATAACATTAAAACTGTTACTGGTGATGGAGATAGTTTCTCCTCCAAAGGTTCCCAACATCACTGATGTCAGTCTTCAGCCAATTTGATGCACTCCACTTGATTTTGAGACACATTTGGAAGCACTGGATACTATATCGGTGCTGGGACCTGACGACCATGGGTGCAAACCCCTCCCAGTTAAAATAAATATATAATTCAATGTAGGACTTTGGAAGTGCTGCATTGTCAGACGTCTTTCAAATAGGACATGACACAATGGTCATGTCTACTTATTGAAATGGGTGTAAAAGAATAATATTTGTGTTTTCAAAGAAAAGCACAAATGTTTCCAGTTTCTTGATTAACATTTATATCTCAATAAACACCATTGCGATTAATGCGATAATTGTTTGTATGTTGTTGGTAAACACAAATTGACTGCCAAAGTACTTTTAATTAATTGGCTGCCTGTCTTGCAGGTTTAGTACAACCAGTCTATGGATGATGAGTTTTAAGTCAGTTTGGGAGCTGCATGGATATTCTTCAGGATTCTGAGCAGTCATTAGTCAGTGTTGTTGTTTCAAGTCTACACTGAAGACAACAGGTTTTTTCAGCAACTATTGCTCTGGTGGGCAATTTGGAGAAGTCAGTTGTGGGATTTGGAGACAACATACTGGGACGCAGAGGGGACAATAAATGTGAAAGGGGGGAACAACTCAGTACATAAAGATGTTCTTCCAACTGGTACCAATCTGTCTCCTTGTGAGGAAGGGTACTTAGACTGAAGTCAATGTTCCTTGTTCTTGATGCCTTGTCATGGATGTTGCCCACCAGTGGCTAAAGTTATGTAATATAGTTCTGTGTGGATCTCCAGTAGTCACTGACCATTCTACTGGACCTAGCTTACCATACCAGCCATAAGCCTAGCCATGGAGATAGGCAGGTGCATGTATGCTAGAGCTTGCATGGTACAAATTTCACTGGTGACCTCATCTAACCTTCAATCCAGTTTAATGAGCATCTCTGACAAGCTGCCTACCACTTCTGTACCACTTTTGAATGAAGTGGTTAATGGTTAAAACCATGATGTCCTCTCTAGTTTGGGTTGGACAGGTTGCTCTCTAGCGGCCCTCTGTGTGCTGGCAACCTGGGCATTTCTTTCTCAGTCAGCCAGATGGTGAGTCTAGAAAATAGGAAGGTTTTGGAGTCTGGTAGGAATGGAGTGGGTGAGGAATTGATGGGTGGCAGAAGTAGGGAGAGTGTGAGGTCGCAGACAGAAGATGGTGGTGAGAATGTATATAGGATATAAGTATAGGGTATAAGCAGGCAGGGAAAGAGTTAAGTTCTGAGTTTTGTGAAACAAGAGGTTCAGAGCTGAGCATGACTCAGATCAGATTAGAACTTACAGTTAAGAATAGGGTGCTGGAGGCAAGGGTAATGGGTTAACAAGGTGGAAAAGCAGTCATTATGTAGAGCCGTTTAACAATATTGGAAACATTCAGCAAGGTCAGCTAACAAGGGGAAAAGTATCCATTATATGAATCCAATTAACAAGGTTAAGCACATTCATGTATAACTGTAAAGGGCTTGGTCTCTGCTATTGATTCTCGTTGATTGTAATGGTCACCCAATTAATATGTATATTGCCTTACCTGGATGCTCCACCCTGTAAAATGACTATGTAGTTCATTGAGAAACTGCTGTTCCAGAGAAGACTGTGTACTCATGTCACTGTGCACATGAGCAATCGTTCCCTCTTCCTCCAGGGCCCGGAATAAAAATGAAGGAGGTAAGACTGAGGTGTCTCTGAGCTTATTGCTTCAACTGAGGGGGGAAATGGAACAACTGTAGTGGCACTCACCCTTACAGAGTGCAGAAGTTTGTTACCCTTCTGACATTACTGGGCCTCCCTCTGGATTGTACTGACCTGGGTTGTAATTTGGAATCAGGTTGATACAGTGGTCTCCCTGAAAGAGGTCTTTCTGTCCATCATCCCATCCACCAGGACCTCCAAGTTTTTGTTGGTAAAGTGAGCTGCCAAATTTCCTCTATTAGTCATCTTAACAATTCTTGACACATTTCTCTATCCTATGGATTTTATTGACAACATCCCCATTTTTTTCAATGTACCATCCTCCATTTTTATCATGCACCATTTATTTGAGGTCACGTAATTTTTAAAATGTTCAACTGCAATAAAATTGTAATAAGAAAATACATTCAAATAGAGTAAGTGTTCCCTTGATCTGCAATTAAAGCACTTTACTAATAGATGGTATAAGAATGACGAATCCCGTTCATAGAGATATTGCAGAAACTGCTGAAAATCATTTCTTTTCGTCTCTTTCTCATTTAATCTCCAGGTTAGTTGAGTAACATTAACATAATTTTCAAGGCAAGATAAAATCCTTTGTTTTTGAATTTAAAATATCAATAAGGGTCCTCCCCAATCTGATTGATTTTGTCTCTGCTTGCTGAAAATTGTGATTGCTGTAAGCTAAAGGCCTGTAGGACATTTAAAAATCTGATCATAAAGCTATGAGTTCAGTTAATAAATGTTCATTCAGGTTAGCATATGTTGCTGGCTTAAGGTGCCTCTTGTGTCTCAGCTCCTTCAGGTTTTTCCTGACTCTCAATTTCTTTTTAAAGTGTTCTTCTACAGGAATATGGTTCGACCAATGATGCAATTCTGTGGTCCTCTACACAATTACCTATTGATTTTACTGCAATGAGTGTTGTTGGTAAGCTGTTTTATATGATGATCCTGACCATCATAAGTGCACTTTTCAGCAGGGGAAACTGGGCAAAAATCAGGAAGGACCCCTACCTGATTTTCTCTCTTATCTTTGCTAAATCTGCAGCATTGAGTCCAGTTGTACTGTGATATGGGCACAGACCAAGTTTCAATTTCGGATGTTTTGGGTCTGTTTGGCTTCTTAATATATGACATTGTACATTTGCTTCCAGTCGTACCATATAATCAAAAATACTATCTTGTATGTGGCTTAAAGTTGAAATCGGCAAGTGGATTTTTATTGGTTTAAGAAACATTTCATTTGATTTGTTACTCATCCTTTTCCTCAATATCTAATTGTTAATCCTTAGGTTGTCAGGAAGAGCTTAGGAAACTGGCTGTCTCTTTAGTGAGGAAATAAGATGATAACAAAAATAACCAAATATTTGATATATTCATTATTTTAGTGTCAGCCTGACAGAAAGTGCAAGTTTAATTGAAAGGAAGTTTTAAGCAATATTACCTTGCTGTTTCTTTCCTTCCTATTTTCCTCTTTTACTTATTGTCTGTTATTTTTTAAACATAAAATGTCTACTTATATTTTTCCTGTTGAGTTCTACTGTTTAATTTAAAGATGGCAGCAACTTTTTGAAAGTAGATGTTTGTCAAAAAACTGACTTTTTTCATAAACTTACTTAGTTATTAAAAAGTCAGCACTGATTGATATGAGTGCATCGTAAGTATTGAATTTTAAGTTTTAGAATTCCTGTTGTGTTTTGTACTTTCACAGATTATATTCACCAGCAAATCCTCAACAGTAGCAAAAAATTAACTTATGTTTAGCAGAAATGTAATATATTGTACACCTACAGTAATGCTGCATGGTCTATATAATCATCTTTGTATATAAAATATAATATACACTTTGCATTTGTATTACAAAATGAATTTTGTTTTTCAAGTATTAATCAAACTGTGCGAAGTGTCTCACAATAATAAAATTGTTGATGATAGCTTCAGACTTGCACTTTCATGTGAAGCAACTGATACATTAGATATAGATTAGTCAATAAAGAATAATGTAATTGTAATTTAGTTGAAATTCAGTTTTAATTAGGGGTTATCTCATTTTTCACATCTGTAAGGTGTCCCAAAATGTTTCACAGCTTATGAGTTACTTTGAAGTGTAATCACTTGTTTTGCAATCTTTTGCACCTCTATAAGGTTGCACAAATAGTAATGAGGCAAATAACCATTTTGTTTTGGTAGAATTGCTTGAGGAATAAATATATGCCAGGATGTTTTAGCAGCATAAGTAGACAGCTGTTGTTTTGTGTTTCACCCAAAAGTCAGCACCTCTGCCAACGAAGTATGCCCTTAAATATTAAACTGTCAACCTGGAATTTTTGCTGAAATATGTAGAGTCTAATTTGAACATGTCATCGTCTCAAATTAAACAGAAATTGCAACACTGCAATAATACACCTTAGTGTTTGTCCTGCACATGAGGAGTCATCCCAATTTGTTACACACATCCTTTTGCTCACTTTCCTTCAGTCATGTATTTAACTTATTCGGAAATGCTGGCATGATCATTATTTTCATTGTAAAATTAAGTCTGTGCTTTTTTTCATAGAGGCAAGAAATTTATATCTTCTTCCTCTTAATCACCAGCTATTGTGCTCCTCTCTACCTGTGAGGCAGCAGATACGTAGGCACTAAGTATATTCAATTATAGATGTTCAGAAATTTTGTAAGTCAGAGGGTATGGGATCAACCATGATTTTATTTAGTGGTAGGTGCTCCTCCTATTTCTCATTTTTGCGCATCTCTTCATTATATTAAATACCTTTTTATCAAATCACATCATAATTTCCTCTATTATAACAAAATAAAGTTTCTAGATATCTCTTCTTACCTACATTTCCTACTACCAAGAAACATTCCAAGAAATTATTCTGTATTTTCTTGTGGTCATGGTCTTGCTAAACTTCCATGTAGATTCCCTACTAAATCTCAATGTTTATATCTGTTTCCACAAAATGCACTATTGCAATTTTTTAAATGATCTTCTTTGCTTCAGGTATTATTTGTAATGTTTCCTGAATCTGGAAAGCAGAGATTTATGTGCTGCTTCATATCATTGAGGTTTTATATTTAAGCCATTTGAAGCATCATTTTTCAATGTTTTAAAATATCTTCCACATTCATTGATAATTAAGTTCACCTGCCATTTTGTTATGCATTCCAGCAATTCAGCATTGTGTAATCTCCATCACTTCAGAATCTTTGTACTGTCATTATTAGTGTTATATGCTGATTTAAACATCACTCACTGCAGGCCTATGTCCAAATCATTGACATACACAATAAACCATATGGCGATGAGAAATAGACACAATAGTAGGTCATTCAGCCCATTGAGCCTGATCTGCCATTCGATAGGATGGCTGATCTGAAATTCTTATTGTTTACTTTCCTGCCCTTTCCCTGTAATCCATGACTCCCATACCAATCAAGAATCTATCTATCTAGCCCTCAAATAAACACCTGGACCTGCCCCCACAGCTCTTGGGTGAGAAGTTCCAAAGTCGCACAGCCCTCTGAGAGCAGAAATTCTTCCTCATCTCAGTCTTAAATAGGCACCCAGTAATTCTAAGACTATGCCTTCTGATTCTAAAGTCTCCAATGAGGGGAAACATCATCACAGCATTTATGTTGTCAAGCCTCTTTAGAATCCTATTTGATTAAATGAAATCACCTCTCATTCGTTTAATCTCCAATGAGTAGAGTCCCAACCTTTGCTCATAAGATAATCACTCATAAAATAATCTTACTAAACCTTCTCTGAACTGCCTCAGTGCAATGATATCTTTCCCTAAAAAGGGGACCAAAACTGCTCACAGTACTCCAGATGTGTTCTCACTAGCATCTTGTACAGTTGCAATAAGACTTCCCTATTCTTCTACTCCAATCCTCTTGAAAAGGCCAACATTTCATTAGCCTTCCTGATGACCTGCTACATTTGTGTGCTAGCTTTCTGTGTTTCAAGCACAAGTACCCCCAAGTCCTTATGTGTTTCAATTTAAATAATATTCTGTTCTTTTGTCTTTCATTTCAAAATGAACAACATTTGCATTTTCCCACATTATGTTCCATTGCCAACTTTTAGCTCACTTACTTAACGTATCAATATCTCTCTGCAAACTGTTTGCAGCCCTCTCACAACCTGCCTTCCCACTTGAACAGAAGTGACCCTGGAACAGGATCCTGTGGGAGCAAATAGGATAGGGCACTTACTCAATTATCTAAAACTGCTTAGTACCTACTCTGTTTCCTCCTCTTGAACCAAATTTAAACCAGATTTTATCTTCTCCAATGACTTTCTAAGTGGTATTTGTCCAAGTACTTCTCAAATCATTGAGAATGAAATTCAGAACTGTGTATTACAAGTGGTTGATTCATGACGACTGCTTTACGATGGGGTAATAAGTCATCTCACAGTTCCGTGGATCTTAGATTGTAAGTTAATCAAGTTATATATTCAAACTACAGATAGCATTTTGCATTAACATAACAAAAAAAAGGCTGGAATTACTCATCAAGTCCGGCAGCATCTGCAGAGTAATGGTAGTCAACATTTTATGGGCGGCACAGTAGCACAGTGGTTAGCACTGCTGCCTCACAGCACCAGAGACCCGGGTTCAATTCCTGCCTCAGGTGACTGACTGTGTGGAGCTTGCACATTCTCCCCGTGTCTGCATGGGTTTCCTCCGGGTGCTCCGGTTTCCTCCCACAGTCCAAAAATGTGCATTGGCCATTGCTAAATTGCCCGTAGTGTTAGGTGAAGGGGTAAATGTAGGGGAATGGGTCTGGATGGGTTGCGCTTTGGCGGTCAGTGTGGACTTGTTGGGCCGAAGGGCCTGTTTCCACACTGTAAGTAATCTAATCCAATTTCAGAATATTGCTGTCTCTTCCGCTCTTGTGTTAGAATGTTGTGGCCAAGTGAGAAGTTGCTGCTCACAGCATCCTTGTCCCATATCACTTAAACAAAAAAAACCTATTGATTTTGGGTCCTGAAGATTTCAACTGACCCAGCACCCACAACTTCGTATCTTCAGTACCCAAAACAAATCTGCTTTTGACTTTGTGTCTTAAATGTCATTGTTCTAATTATGCTTCTTTGTTCTGGATTTCAACTATCAGACAAAACAGTACAGGGAGTTTTCCCAGGCAAGAGGAGGCAGGTTAAAGTCCAAGCACAGTTAAATCCCTTTAAAGTGATGTCAGGTCAGGATCATGATCATCCTCCCATCTTCTGGGTAGGCTGGGTATTTCATTGAGTTTTTGGCTAAGGCATAGAATATTTTTGAAAAGCAATTAAGTACAGTTTTAACCAAGCTTTTAACAATCAGCTGTCAGTTATTCTGTGGGGCCAAACTGACCAATGCAGAGTGCGGAGTGCTTTAGCAAATCTGATGGGTTAGAATGTTGTGGCCAAGTGAGAAGTTGCTGCTCACAGCATCCTTGTCAGCAGCTGATTGCTGACTTTTTAGAGTCACAGAGACATGCAGCACAGAAATAGACCCTTGAACCAACTTCTCCATGTCGACCAAGTTTCTTATGGCCCATGTTCCTCTAAACCTTTCTTATCCATGTACCTGTCCAAATATCATTTAAATGTCGAACTGTACCTGCATCTATCACTTCCTCTGGCATTTCCTTCCATATTCGCATTATACTCTTTGTGAAAAAGTTGCCCCTCAGGTCCCTTTTAAGTCTTTCTCCTCTCACCTCAAAAATATGCTCGTTAGTTTTGAAATCCCGTACTCCAGGGAAAAGACTTTGCTATTAACCTTATCTATGCCCCTCATGATTTTATAAACCTCTATAAGGTCACCCCTCAACCTCCTATGCTCCAGAGAAATGAGTCCTAGTCTATCCAAACTCTCTTTGTAACTCAAACACTCCAGTTTTGGCAACATCCTTATAAATCTTTTCTGAACCCTCTCCAATTTAATAATACCCCTTTTTCATAGGATATTGGCATTATTGGTTGGGCCAGCATCAATTGCCCATCTCTAATTACCCCTGAACTGACTTGCTAGCTAGGCCATTTCAGAGAGCAGTAAAGAATCAACCACATTGAGTGACATGTAAGTCAGACTTTGTAAGGACAGCAGATTTCCTTCCCGAAAGGACATTAATGAACTTGGTAAGTATTTGCAAACATTGACAATGGTCGCTCGGTAGTCATTCAACTGGCTTTTAATTCCAAATTTGTTCCAATGAATTCAAGTTCATAATGGGCCTGAAACCCCAAGGCCCTAGATATTAACTTGCTCAAGGATGTTATGACACAGCTGTGTGGGGTAGGTGGGATTTAAATCTGGGCCTCTTGGCTCGGAGGTAGGGACAGAACCACTGCCGCACAAGAGCTTGCTTGGAATTTATTTCACTTGTTCTGCACTTCATTCACCATAAGGAGGGATCCTCCTGTAAGGGTCAAAATTGGGAAGTAACTTTTCCATGTTTCTGCTGAATGTCTATAAATTTTACATCCAGTTAAACCATTGTAACCCACACAGTGTTGGACACAAAATTGTCTTGCTCATAGAGGATAGTTATGGAGGGGTGTTAATCTGATTGGAGGTCCGTGACTAGTGGTGCTCTGTTAGGATCATTGCTGGGACCACTGTTGTTTGTAAAATATATAAATGATTTGGATGTAAATGTACTTAGTCTGTTTAGTAAGTTTACAAACAACGTGAAAATTTATGGAGTTGTGAATATTGAGGAAGATTGTCAAAGAATACAGCAGAATATAGACCATTTCAGAGGAGACAATATGTATGGAGTTTAATCCGGGCAAATGTGAGGTGATGCATTTTGGGAGGATGAATTTAATAGGAAGATATGCAATAAATGGCAGGACCCTTAAGAGCATTTATATACAGAGGAATCTTGGGATACAAGTCCATAGCTCACTGAAAGTGGCAATACAAGTGTATAAGGTGGTAAGGAAAGCGTATAGCATGCTTGCCTTCATCGGTTGGGGCATTAAGTATAGAAGTTGGCAAGTCATGTTGCAGCTGAATAAAACTTTAGTTAGGCTACATTTGGATTACTGTATGCAGTTCCACTTGCCACATTACAAGAGGTTTACCAGGATGTTGCCTGGATTAGCCATAATGAGAGTGAAACACTCCAATAAGGCTGGTATCCCGTCACCAATTGACCCTCTATTTACAAATGTGTGACACGTAGTACATGACACTGACCAGCTAACTCAGAGCTGGCTTAGAGAGTGAACAGAACTCTTGACACTCCTGTTTATATCTGTCAGCTGGGATTCCCTGATTGAATCATGTTAACAGTCCCAATCAGGGAACTCATTCGACAAGATCCATCTGGCTGACCTTTAGAGAGGTTGGCTAAAATTGGATTATTTTTGTTGGAGCATCAGCAGATGAGGGGCAACCTGATAGAACTATTAAAAATTATGAAATGCATGGATAGAGTTCATTATCAGGGTCTTTTTTCCCAGGATGGATACGTCAAACAAAAGGGAGCATCGTTTCAGGTGAAAAGGGGAAAGTTCAAAGGAGATATGCGAGGCAGTCTTTTTGGAGATGTTGTGTCTGGAATGCACTGCCAGGGGAACTGGTAGAAGCAGATACAATAGAAATGTTTAAGAATCATTTAGACAGACACATGAACAGACAGAGAATAAAGGGATATGGACCATGTGTAGGCAGATAGGATTAGTTTAGATTGGCCACATAGTCGGTGCAGACATGGTAAGCCGAATGGCCTGTTCATGTGATGTACTGTTCTCTACTCTAAATAACATTACCTGGCTGTTGTGTGAAACCAATGTTCATCTCAAACAAGAGAGAATTTAATTATTGTCCCATGATTTTCCATTCCGTATGCATCACTGAATCTCCCACTGTCAACATCCTGGAGGTTATCCCTGATCAGGAACTGAACTGAACCAGCCATTTAAATTTGGCTACAAAAGCAGGTCAGAGGCTAGGAATCCTACAATGAGAAATTCCCCAAAGCCTGTCCACAATCTACAAGGCCCACATCAGATATGTGATAGAACACCTTCCACTTGCTTTGAGTGCGGGCTGCAACAATATTGAAGAATCTCAACACTGTTTAGGACAAAGCACCACCTTCAACATTTATTTACTTCATCATCGATATACAAGTGGCAACAATGTGTAACATTTACAAGATGCACTGCAGTAAATCACACAGATCCCCTTTAACAGTGCATTCCAAACCTGCAATCTCGACCACCTTGATGTATTAAGACAGCAGCTGCTTGGGAATACTGTATCCCCACTTGCAAGTTCCACTCCAAGTGACAAATCATTCTGATTTGGAAATACATCATAGTTCTTGTACTGTCACTGGGTTAAAGGGAATTCCCTTTCTAATGGCACTGTGGGTGTATCTACATCCTCAAGATAGCAGTGGTTCAAGAAGACAGTTCACCACCACCTTTTCAAGGTCAAATGGAGATGGGCAATAAATATTGGCCTATTCAGGGAATACCCACATCCCATGAACAAGTTTTTAAAATATGTCAGGATTCACTTTTACACTAAAGGTGATTTTTAACCTTGGGAACATAGAAATAATATTTAAATTTCCATTCAGATAGACAACCATGTTTCTGGAAACATTGGATATCATCTGGGATTTGGAATGTAAAGGCGACAACCCATATTTGGACTGTTTGACTTGTGGCAAGTGGCTTGTAAAATAAGTTTTGAGTTACAGAAACTTAGTTACAGCATTATGTTTATTAGTCCTCTAAGGAACTTAAGCATTTTGAAATTAAATCAACAGAATGTTTAAATTAGTAGATTGTTAAATAACGTTTCTTGAAATGCCTTGAAAATCAGAATTAAATGTTTTAAAATTCAGTAGCTTTTGTACATCTATAAACGAATGATGGCAGAACCTTTTTTTAAACATACATTTCAGTGCAAATGTTAAGTACTTCAGCAATTTTACCTGATTGGTATCAATAAGCACCAAGCTCTATTTGAACATATCTACCAAAACTTTTTCTTTTTACATTGATAGCATCCATAAAATCCCTTTGGTTAAACAGGCTGCTTGATAGTTTCAAAACAAAACCTGCTTGATAATTTCAGCAGATCTGGCAGCAACTATGGAGAGAAATTAATATTTCGGGTCCAATGACCCTTCTTCAGAATGTCCAGATCTGTTGAGATTTTCTAGCAATTTGTTATTGTTTCAGATATTCAGCATTCGCAATTCTTTCAGGTTTTTGCTTGACAATTTGTTGCTGTCACACGTTTATTAGCATCTGTTTGTTTCTAAAGGGAAGTAAAGATTTTTCATATTTGAATGTGATGTAAAGTTATTAATGATTTCTTACCTGTGATTGCTGGGATACTTGCACATGATTAGACCATTTGAGATTATGCTTCTATTGTTGGGGAGTGTTGCTGCAACTGTACAAGGCATTATCTTGAGACTGTATCTTGAGTGTTGCAGACAATTTTGGTCCACTAACTTGAGGAAGGATATAGTTGTATTGGAGGCAGCGCAGAGGATGTTCACTAGATTGATTGCAGAGATAAGGTGTTGGTCTTATAAAGAGAGATTGAGCAGTTTTGGCCTATATTCTCTGCAGTTTAGAAAAATGAGAGGAGATCTAATTGAAGAATGTCAATCCCCTTTAGCACCTTACAAAGTAGATGTAGAAAGGGTGTTTTCTTGTGGGGGAATCTACAAGGAGAGGCCACAGTTTTAGGAGTAGCAGATTGAAAACAGATGACAAAAAATGACTTCTCTTGAAAACTGTAGAATTCAGTACCCCGCAGTGCAGTAGCTGGTGAGACATTGAGTGTATTTAAGGAGGAGATAGATTTGTAGTTAATAATGGGTTGAAAGGCTATGGAGAGAAGTCAGGAAATAAGAGTTGAGGCTAAGATGAGATCAGCCATGATTGTATCAACTGGCAGAGCAGAATCAGGGGGCTGAATTGCCTAATCCCGCCCCGAGTTCTTATGTTCTTTGCTGTGACGCTATATAATTCTCACTCAACTGCATTGGTTTTGTTCTTCGGTAAGCAGCTTTGCTTTGTATTGTATTGATATTCCAGTAAACTGTGTTGATTCTATATCTGATTTTCTGCACTTGAGCAAACAGAAAATTGCAGGTTGAATTCAATGGGTGAGAAATTGGCCTCATTAATGCCTATTTTATGGGTCTTAGAGTTCCAAATTGGCCTCTGCAATGCGCAACCACATGAGAGAAATTGCATCAGATACTATATTTGTACAGATGATTGATGCCCTGCTGCTGCCATTTTGAGTTCTTGAAAATGTCTAACTTGCAGCAAGGACACACCAATGGGAACTACTTTACAGAATCAGCAACTGTGACTATACAAATCATGTGACCACATGAAATGTTATAGCATAGGCTGTTGCTCAAAAATTGCTTCTGCTACAGGGACCACACTGGAGGAACCCTGCAGATGGGTTATGTCTTGTGGTGGTCAGTTGTGTGTTGCTCACTGAGCCCGCATGGGGACACCCCTTATCACCAAATATTCACCAAGCAGCTAAAAATCAGGAGGCAGGAGATTGTGAAGAAGGAAGGAGGCAATCTTGGCAATCCTTTCTGTCTTAACCACCTGTGAAGGTCCAACCACAGTTTCCCATTCACCAAAAAGACCTTTCCTCTGTTACTGATCTACTTGGTCACAACGCAAAAGTAGAGGTCATTACCAAAACAAGTGATGCAGATCAAACGGATGAATGGTATCATGCCACACCTATGACAAAATTCAACTAATCACGTTTGCAAATTTACTTTGTGCTAGTTTTTCATGCACGATTCCCTGTTCTTAGTGCCCCAATAGAGTGCGAGCAGGGCTGGTGTAAGACTATTAACTGCAGGTTGTTTTGTAGAATGACCTAAGACTATCTGCCTTACAAGCCCATAGCAAGCTGTGCCAAGGTGTGGTTGCAGCACTTGTGGATGCTGGTTGACAGACAACAACAAGAAGATAGCTGGGGGTGGGAAGAATAACACTCTCTCCCTGAAAGAGGACAGCAGGTTCATGGCCCATGGAGATCTTGCCCTGGGTCGTACCCCAGTAATCTGAACAATATATTAGTAGACAGATTACTGGACTGATGTACCTTTAAGGGAGTTAAAAGCAACAGAACCAAGTGTTCTAAAAAGAAATATAATGTAACATTTGGTCGAACAACTTGATTAGCTGGTTGCCTGGAAATGACAAAACAGATTCAAATTAGACCAATCGGTTTAAATTATACCCCAAAAAATACCAAACTCCAATCCAGTTTGAATTTAGTATATTGATAATCTTAAAAGCCAATGACACATTCTGATGCTTTGAGGGTATAACACCGTGGAAAATTGAACAGTTGAGAGAACTGCCAAGTCCCAGCATATAAAAAAGACTGCCCAAAAAAATAGCTCTCTTAAAAGGTACCTTTATCGATCAGTAACCTGGGAAGCAAAAATCCCTAAGAAGAAGAAAAGAGGACCGGAATTCAGAGAAAACAGAAGCTGCCTGGTTTTGAGATAAAAAGTTTTGTACTGTAAATCGTAATTGGGAGGTTTATCAAACTAGTATTATAGAAGGGAAGGTAACAGGTTAGAGTAAGGAATTGTAATCCGTTGTTAGTTAATTATTCTCTGTTATACTTTAAAAAATAAAGTAGTTGTTTTTATTTTAAATAGTTCTTGGCCTATTGAATTTTCACAGATTACTGCATGGGATAAATCTTTTCTGTGTTGTTCGTTTTAAATTAAGCAGGACAGTTTACCCTGTATTGTAACAGTTTGGGGGCTCAGTCCGTGATTTGAATTGTTTGAGACAGGTTTGAGTAGATTTGGGCTACGAAAATTTCCAGCAGTTTTAAACACTTGCAGGTTAGCGTCCTAGATTTTTAAATAATATGTAGGTGATGCAATTTGTTTACTTTCGATGATTTGTGATTGAGTAAATTAAAAGTGAGAGAAATGGGTGGCACCAGAGACCCGGGTTCAGTTCCCGCCTCAGGTGACTGACTGACTGTGTGGAGTTTGCACGTTCTCCCCATGTCTGCGTGGGTTTCCTCCGGGTGCTCTGGTTTCCTCCCACAATCCAAAGATGTGCAGGTTAGGTGAATTGGCCATTGCTAAATTGCCCGTAGTGTTAGGTGAAGGGGTAAGTGTAGGGGAATGGTACTGGGTCGGTTGCACTTCGGTGGGTCGGTGTGGACTTGTTGGGCCAAAGGGCCTGTTTCCACACTGTAAGTAATCTAATCTAATCTAATATTGCTAAAGAACTTCTGGAATTGGAGATAATTCTCAAATTTGCCAAGGAAGTTTAGAAGGAAAGAAAAAGGCCATACTTTTAGAATTAGCAAAGAAATTAGGTTTGAGTTTAACCATTGACAAAAGTCAAGCTGAAATTGTAAGGGAACTATTCAAACACTTTGGTGTATCAGACAAACAGACAAGTGCAGTAGAGGTAGAAAAACTTAAATTACAGTTGAAGAAAATGGAATTAGAAGATAAACAAAGGGACAGAGAGAGAAAAAAGAGGGAGAGAGAGAAGGTTCTTAGCTGAGCAAAGGGAGAGACAAAAAGAGAGAGAATTTGAACTTGAGAAGTTGTGACTTAGTCAGCAAAGTCAAGTTAACAGGTTGGAAATTAACGGAGAAGGTAGCGATATATATAAATACGTCAAAACTCTGCCACTTTTAGATGAGAAAGATGTTGAAGCCTTCTTTATTTCATTTGAAAAATGGCCCAGGCAGATGGAGTGGTCTGAAGATTTATGGGTAATACTAGTTCAGACTAAACTTGTAGGTAGAGCTAGTGAGGTATTTGCTGCACTGTCAGATGAGGGGTCAAGCGATTATGAAGAGGTTAAACAGGCTATTTTAAGTGCTTATGAATTGGTACCAGAAGCATATAGATAGCGGTTCAGAACCACAAAGAAGAAACCAGGTCAGACTTATGTTTAGTTCGAAAGAATTAAACATAGTCATTTTGATTGATGTGTATGTGCTCTGAAAATAAATAAGAATTTTAAGGCTCTAAGAGAGATTATTCTGCTGGAGGAGTTTAAAAACTCACTTCCAGAGATGGTAAGAATTCACATGGAGGAACAGAAAGTTCAGGAAGTGAGAAGGGCAGCGGAATTAGCAGATGAGTAATGTTGGTGCATAAGACAAGCTTCTGGCCAGAATTTCGAACTGTGAGGGATAGAAGTTGGGAGAAAGGGAGTTCCTACACTATGTAACCAAGAGTTGAGAGCACTGGTAAGATTTTACCACAGGTTAAAGAAGCCCAAGAGGGTGGACAGGAGGTGAAAGGCCTTAGGTGTTTTCACTGTAACGGAGTGGGACACAGAAAAATTACAGTGCTGGTGGTTTCGGAAGGGCACTGGGGAAATATGTTTTCACTGCCAGAAAGTGGGACATGTAACGTCACAGTGCTGGTTGTTAAAGGAGGGCACTGTGGGAAAAGATGTGGTAAAAGAAACTAAGTCAGTGGCATTAGTGAAGGTAGTAAAGGAGACCCCAAAAAAGCCAAGAATCTGCAGGAATGTGCACAGCCTAGGCAGGGGCTGGGTATGGAGTTAGTACCTGATCTCTACAAAGAATTTGCCTCTGTGGGTAAAGTTTACTCAGAAAGAACAGGGGGAGAAGGACAAGAAGTTATGCTTTTGAGAGATACAGGATCTAACCAGTCGCTGATAGTAAGGGATGAGCGAATATGCACTCTTTCCGATCTGATCTGATCTGTTACCTGAGAGTGTGGTAATTTGTGGAAGAAATTTAGCATTCCCCTATGTAAGATCAGGTTGGAGTGCCAACTTAAGACTGGGGAAGTTACAGTGGGAGTCATTGACAAAGTGTCAGTTTCAGAAATCCAGTTTGTTCTTGGGAATGATTTGGCAGGATCCAAGGTGGTAGTGACACCCCTTGTTGTGGAGAACCCCAAGGAAGACTAAGAAACTGAGGAGTTATAATAGAAATATCCTGGCATTTTCCCAGATGGTGGTAACCAGACCCCACTATCATAAGTTACAGCACGAAGCAAAAAGAGAAAGATGAAGGAGTTGAGATTCAGTTAGCGGATACCCTGTTTGATGTAATGGTGCAAGAGAAACCTGAGTCAAACAGAAGTGTTTACTCCTGAAAGGCTAAGGGACTTGCTACAGCAAGACAAGATGATAAAAGATACAGTATGTGGATGCGTACTCTGAAAAGGAGGCAGATAAAATTCTCGAGGGTTATTATCTGAAAGATAGAATCCTAAGGCGGAAATGGAGACGACGGCAGGTAAGTGCAGAGGAGAAATGGGCTGAAGTGCATCAGATTGTGTTGCTGGTAGCATACAGACAGGAAGTATTATGGGTTAGCACATGAACTACCTGTAGGAGGTCACCTAGGGGTACGAAAGACTCAGGCTAAGGTACAAAAACATTTTTATTGGTCTGGAATGCACAAGGATGTGGTTAAGTATTGCTGTACATGTCATACATGCCAAATGGTAGGTAAGCCACAGGCCGTAATAAAACCAGCACCTCTGTTGCCAATTCCCACATTTGAAGAACCTTTCACCCAGGTTATAATTGACTGTGTAAGACCCCTCCCGAGAACTGAAAGTAGGAACCAGTACTTGTTAACCATAATGGATGTGTCCTCTAGATTTCTGGAGGCAATTCCATTACGGAGTATCAAATCCAGTGCAGATCATCCTAAAGCCCAGGGAGCTTTAGAAAGGTGGCATCAGACCTTGACGACCATGTTGAGAGCATACTGTCAGGACTACCCAAATGATTGATATAAAGGAATCCCATTCGTATTGTTTGCAATTAGAGATGCCCCAAATGAATCTACTCAGTTCACTCCCTTTGAGTTAATACTTGGTCATGAAGTGAGAGGCCCTTTGAAATTAATTAAAGAAAAATTGACAGGATCAAAGTCAAAGATCTTATACTTTGATTATGTATCAGAAGTGAGGGAGAGATTAAATCGAGCAGGTGAGTTAGCTAACCAGCACCTGAAGACACTCGGACGCTTTCCTGAGGGGATGACGTGTTAGGACTATTACCAGTGATAGGAGATCCCTTCAAAGCCAGGTTTAGTGGTCCCTATCAAATTGAGAAAAAGTTGAATCAGTTGAACTATTTAGTAAAGGTATTGGGTATGTCATGTGAACATGTTGAAATCGTATTATTCGAGAGAGAAAGAACTGGAGAAACAGATGTTAGTTACTGCCTTGCAGAGTGATGAATCAAATCCAGATAATGTGGATTTTGATGTGCTTCAAAATAGATTTAAAAATGAAGAAGTCCTTGGGAGAGGTTAGTAAGCTATCTGTCTCAGGAGCGTAGAACACAGGTGAAAGATTTGTTACTGCACTACAAGGACATATGTAAGAATCAGATGGGGAGGACTAATGCTATTGTACAAGTAGTAGACGGAGGGAATACTTCTCCAATAAAACAACACCCTTATTGTCTTAATCCTTTCAAAGCCAGACAGGTTCAGATGGAGGTGGAGGCCATGCTTGACGAAGACATCATTGAACCAAGCCAGAGCGAGTGAAGTTCGCCAATCGTCTTTGTTCCCAAACCGGACTGGACTCGATGATTCCGTGTGGACTATCGGAAGGTCAACACCGTTACAAAATCAGAT
The DNA here is from genome assembly GCF_004010195.1 of Chiloscyllium plagiosum. Classification (NCBI taxonomy): domain Eukaryota; kingdom Metazoa; phylum Chordata; class Chondrichthyes; order Orectolobiformes; family Hemiscylliidae; genus Chiloscyllium; species Chiloscyllium plagiosum. Next base: position 57,364,524 of record NC_057721.1, on the reverse strand, counting down.
TCACATCCAATTCCTAGATTGGAGGATTGTATTGAGAAAGTCAGACAAGCCAGAAACATCACCAAGTTGGACTTGATATGTGTTTACTGGCAGGTACCTTTATGAGAGACAGCAAAAGAAATTTCTGCGTTTGTAACCCCAAATGGGCTATATCAGTTGAAAGTGATGCCCTTTGGAGTGAAGAATGCATCTGCCGCATTCCAAAGACTCATGGACATAGTTCTGCCTAGGTTTACAAACTGTGCAGTCTAATTGGATGATGTAGTGATCTTTAGTAAGCCCTGGAAAGATCACAAGGTACAGTTGGCCGAGTTCTTTGAATGACTATGAGAAGCAAAACTGGAGATAAACATAAATAAAATGAAATTTGCAAAAACAGAGGTGACGTTCTTGGAACATACCATCGGTCACAAAGACGCTGACCATCAAGGAATTTCCGCAACCAACCTTGAAGAAAGAGGTGCTTTGATTCTTAGGACTCAGTGGATTCTATTGCAATTTTGTTCCAAACTTCAGTAGTATAATGGCACAGTTAACCAATTTGCTGAAGAAGAACACGAAGTTTCAGTGGATAGAACAATGTCAGGAGGCATTTGACATTTGAAAGCCATAATAACCACCAATCCAGTTTTAGCTACACCAAACTTTTCAAAACCTTTTAAAGTCGCCATTGATGCTAGTGACATAGTGGTTGGAGCTGTACTCCTACAGAAAGATGAGGATGGGATTGATCTGCCTGTTGGTTACTTTTTGAAGAAGATCAACATCCACCAAAGGAAATACTCCATGATCGAAAAGGAACTATTGAGTTTGGAACTGGCCTTAGAACATTTTAATGTGTATGTCACAAACAATGTGTCGGAGACGGTTGTGTACACAGATCACAATCTGCTTACATTCTTAGAATGCTTTAAAGACAAGAAGATGAGACTATTTCATTGGAGTCTTATGCTACAGACTTTAAATTAAAAATCATACATGTTGTGGGTCAGAAGAATATAATCACAGATGCGTTATGGCAGATTGAACTGATAGAGTTTAGATGAGATATGTCTTTGTTTAATGTTGTATATAGAGGTATATGAGAAGAAGATGAACTTATATGAAAGTTATCTGTGTGTTAGGGTAAGGTGTTTAAAAAGTAGAAAATTGAAAATTTAGCCAGCTTTTCATTATGATAGTTCATTTCTTCTTAAGGGGGGAGATGTTATGAAGATGTGGGTGTACTGTACCTTTTAAGAGAGTTAAAAGCAGCAGAACTACCTGCGTTCTGAAAAGAAATATAATGTAACATTTGGTCGAACAACTCAATTAGCTTGTTGCCTGGAAATGACAAAACAGATTCAAATTAGGCCAATCAGTTTACATTATACCCCGAAAAATACCAAACTCCAATCCAGTTTGAATTTAATGTACTGACAATCTTAAATGCCAATGAAACAATCTGATCCTTTTGGGGTATAAGATTGGGGAAAATTGAACAGTTCAGAAGAGAACTGCCAAGCCCCAGCATGTAAAAAAGACTGCCTGAAAAATAGCTCTCTTAAAAGGTACATTTATCGATCAGTAACCTGGGAATTAGAAATCCCTAAGAAGAATTCAGAGAAAACAAAAGCTGCCTGGTTTTGAGATAAGAAGTTTTGTTTTGTAAATCGTAATCGTGAGTTTTATCAGACTAGTATTAGAGAAGGGAAGGGAACAGATAGGCTAGAGTAAGGAATTGTGAATAGTTGTTAGTTAATTATTCTTTATACTTTAAGAAATATGGTTCTAAATTTTTACTTTAACTAGTTCTTGGTCTCTCAAATTTTTGCAGATTACTGCACGGGATAAATCTTTAGTGTGTTGTTGGTTTTAAATTAAGCAGAAGGGTTTACCCCATGTCGTAACATTTGTCATTCCTCATTGTTAATCAAAAATCATAGGCCCTTCAACTCTGAAGCCCAGCAAGTTCTCTACTCATAGTACACCTTTCCCTTTAAGAGTTGCAGACTAACTTTATGATTTGGAGATGCCGGTTTTGGACTGGGGTGTACAAAGTTAAAAATCACACATCACCAGGTTATAGTCCACCAGGTTATAGTCCAACAGGCTATCACCTGATGAAGGAGCGTCGCTCCGAAAGCTAGTGTGCTTCCAATTAAACCTGTTGGACTATAACCTGGTGTTGTGTGATTTTTAACTTTGTACAGACTAACTTTAAGCCATGCAGGAGAGCTTTGAGCATTGCTAACTACTTAGCTTATTGACTATCTGTTGACATGTACTGTTGGTAAATGGTACAGTTGTTGATGTTTGGATGCAGAGATAATTCACAGAAGCATGCAGCACAAAGGCTTCGTGCTACCTGAAATTCAGTAAATGCTCATTAATTAATAACACATTATGATCACTACTGGGGACTATTACTCATTAAAAGTCTTGTTGATTGTCCAACTCACCTCATAGATATTCAGATTTCTGTCATACTAAACACACTAGACAAGCTAGATGTCAGGAAAGTTTGACATGGAAACCAGAGCAGTACCTGGCAAATTCAGCTAACTACTTGCTCCGAAGGACCTCGACGTTGGGCAGCAACATCTCAACACATGCTCCCTGGGCACTGTCCATATACATCCAATATCCATAAAATGGCATCAGACATCTGCCAGTGACTAAAGAACCCTCAAGGAGCATTTCTGATCCACTTACAAGCTCTATCCAAACTTCAGTGTTTCTTTATTTTTCTAATTTGTTCTTAAGATTTTGTACTTAACTCCTGATGAAGGGTCCCAACCTGAAACAGTGACTCTCCTGCTTCTCGGACGCTGTCTGACCTGCTGTGCTTTTCCAGCACCAACCTTTTCGACTGACTTCCAGCATCCGCAGTCCTCACTTTCTCTCGTTGTGATCACTACATCCGTTTTCAGGAACTAACCATTTTAGCTTCCACACTTTTTGTGGCATTTGCAGCCACGACAAAAGAACTATGCCCCTCATTTATCTTGAAAAGTAGCTGTCTCTTTTTTAATTGGCTCCAAAGCACAGACTTACTGTTTTTAAAAGGTTAGTTTGAATTTTGTCTTCAATAGGGGATTTTTATTCATTCATGGGATGTGGATATCACTGGCTAGGCCAGCATTTAATGCCCATACCTAATTGCCCTTGAGAAGATGGTGGTGAGGTACCTACTTGAACCGCTGCAGTCCATTTTGGTGTTGAAATGCCCACAAAACTGTTAGGGAGAGAGTTCCATAATTTTGATCACTGATTGTGAAGAAATAGTGATATATTTCCAAGTCTAGATGATGAGTGGTTTGGAGAGGAACTTGCAGATGGTGCTACTCCAATGTATCTGCTGCCCTTGTTCTTCTATGTTATCATGATTGTGGGTTTGGAAGGTACTGTACAAAGAGCTTTGGTGGATTTCTACAGTGAATCTTGTAAATATTACACACTGCTGCTATTGAGTTTTAGAACTGAAAGTGGATCTGGTACCAATTGACTCCTGGGAGTCGAGTGTCTTGAGTGTTGCACTTATCAAGGGAAGTGGGAGTATTCCATCAAAACTCCTGAATTGTACCATGTAAATTGCAGACAGGCTTTAGGGAGTCATGTAGTGATAAATAAGGTTTCTAGCAAATATTTCTGTGAACGTATTTGATTAGGACACACTTCAGGGAGACTAATCAACCAGATTGAAGAATCCTGAGACAAAGCAAAATGTAAAAACAGCCAGTGTAAGCTATATTTAAATAGGAAGCAAAGTTGTTTGGGTCAAACAAATGAGACTGCAGGAGAGGTGAAACAAAAACAAATAAGATTTAATCACTTTTTTAAAGACTGTAGCAACTAATTTTCTTTGAAAAGAATCAGACTAAGAGGTGATGATTCTGTTGTTGAAGGCTTCAACAGGAGTAACAATGAAGGGACATTGTATCCCTGACGGACAGATTCCGAATTTCTGCTTTTTGCTGTGAATCCAAGAATGCCAGAACTTGCTGTCAAATTTCCCCAGTAACAACACTGAGCACTGCCATACTTACCTTTATTATTACAGCAAATTCTTGGCCAATAAGTTTGCTTATCTAATACAACATCCTTTGTGAGATTCCATGCTTATTGAGCTTCATTTTCCAGTATGTACAATTTTGTCCTTTTTTTAAATCTAATGGATTTTCTAGTGATCAAACTCAGCTCTGCTCGGTCTCAGAATTTTAAATTGCTATCAATCTTGCGAAGTTGTCACCACGTGAGAGATATTAATATTGAAAATTGGATCACTTTCTCAAGTTTTTGTCCAATTCGTGAGAGCACCAAGCTCTCCTACGTTAAGTGATAAACACTCCCTTCATTCTGTCCCATGAAGTGCTTTAATCTCACTCTCAACAGCCCATACCAACTGAGCCACTTAATTTCTTATTCAGTTTCACACTAGTTGTCCTTTTGCTTATCTGATATTGTTTGTCCTGCATTGTGAACATTTTTGTGTTGGTAATCACTATAGCATTGAATTTACTTTGTGATAATTATATGAATGCTTACCGTATTAAGTTCTTCTGGTATTATAATGCAGTATTGGTCCATTTAAAATTAATTGGTTATTGTTTTCTTTTAAAAGCAGGGAGGAATTTTGGGTGAATATGTTGAATATTCTTATGCAATGTGCTGTTACTCCACAATATATTCTCAAGGTCTGAGAATTGGATATGATTCTCAGTCTGCAGATGAAATGTTTATTCCAACAGCTGCAACTGAACTTGGATTCTGGAGTGAAACAACCTGAAGCAACACCCATTTCCAGAAAAGAAATTGATGATTTAAGACAATTTCAGAACAGCATAACTCAAGTACCTCTTCCATTAATGAAATATATTTGTAAACATGCAAAAGAGGAAACAAAAAGAAACTCAACAAACTCATTCTAGTGTTTACTGTTACTCATGAGTTGTTTTTCTCTATTACAATTTGTATCTGATTTTTTTTTGTTTTAATAATCGAAGCAAGTACAGTTTTCCATTGTAATACAGTGCAGATTAAATGGTGATTGACCGCTTAATACAAGTCTCTCATGTTGAGGAGTTACAGGTTATAGTATGTACACACAGTTTGAGTAAACACACAAATCCAGGAGGATGTTGATTAGGTGCAGGGTTTATACATGACATGCACAAACCAGTCTCAAATTAAAACAGAAGATGCAGGTAAATTTAAGTGGATCTTCTAATATGGAAAATAAGAGCACTGTTATTTTCACTGGGATTTGGGTTGGAGAAGGGAGGTTAATCATAGACATTACTTACTGTAATTTGTGCATGACGTGGGGCAGAAGTGGTTGTTGGTGTAATAGTGATACTGCTGGTGATTTTACTGGTTGACTTATTTGGTGTCCCATTAGTTATAGCTGGAGTCCTGACCTCCTGGATTGAACTGCATGGGCTCATTGGTCTTGAGACAGGTGTAGCTGTTTGAATGTGGGGATTACCTAAGTGGATATGGATTTTATTGTCTTCAGTTGTAATTACATTAGGACTTGTATTTGACTTTTGTATCTGACGTCCTTGTATTCTTTCAGGTGATACTCTAAAGATCGTATGAGCTGTAGCAACTTCCATTGGCTCAGGAGACAAAGCTTGTGCTGGTGAGTTTGCAGTTACAGCAACAATTTGTACCGGTGACATTGTCCTTTCTGGAGTCATTGAACCACATGAATCTGAAGTTCTTGATTTTAGCTTTGCAGTCCGGGAAAGGGGTGTCAGGGCACGCTCTGGTGTGGAGTATGCATCTGATGGCTTTGACTTTACAGGTGTTATTGAGGCATTTTGTATAATGGTTATTCTTTGCTTTGGAGCACCACAGTTGGGGATGACAGCTGTACTAGTGTAAGAAAATGAATTTTCTAAAGTGGGGCTGGTGATTTCAAGAGTAGCCGTGCTGTGCCCATGGTCTGGTGTTACTTTTATATGAAGAGGCTGGCCTGGCTTCTGAGTAAGCACCATTTCACCAGGCTGCATCAGATTTCCGTTCTGTTTGGTTACAGCTTTTCCATTTTGTGCACAAGATTCCTTGCTCTTCATCCATGGGGTCCATGACTTTTTATTATTGACACTATTTACTGTTAATGAATTGTAGTTCACTTGCAAGGATTGATCACGTTGAGAATTGAAATCGGTTTCTTCACTTTCTGTACATATCTTTCCATTTATAACTGCTTTTTCTAAAGGGATAAGGCTTTTATAATCAGGTGGTTCACTATCCAATGCATCAGTTTGGATCTCTTTTGAGCAGAGCTGTAATTCACTTAATCTCCTGCCATTCATGCCAGGCCTAAGACTCTTGCTGAACCGCCTGTATCTCTCTAGTTCTTTGGTAAGATTTTCAGTTTCTCTTGATAGTTCTTTGTTTCGGTTTTCCTGCTGAGTCAGCTTTTTCTGCAGTGATGTCTGTTCTGCTTTAAAATGACATAGTAAGTCTTCTGTTGCCATATATTCATGAATTTTGTCTTTGAGGGCTTCCACTTCTCTTGTTAGATGGCTAGATTTTGCCTGTTCCTCACTGAGTTTGTCAAACAGGTTTTGTTCATTGGTTGATTCAGCTTTTTCCGCTAGTTTATATCTGGCTAATTCTTTCTTCACAGCCTCAAGCTCTTCTGACAATAGTTTTACTTCCTGTTGTTCATTGTAGTATCTCTGCTCCAGTGAGTCATAGTCATCTTCTGTCTTCATTAGATCATCTTCTACAACCTGCATATCTTTCAATTTGCGCTTAAGCCTTTCAACCTCACAAGTTAATTCCCTAACTTTATTATCATCCTGTTGTATATGTTTAGGAGATTTGTCAAACTCTTGTTTTCCTTTATTTTTGAGGTACTCCTTTTCTATTGCTTCAAGGGACTGGAGTCTTTTCTTCAAGAGGTTAGACTTGGACTGAAGATCGTTTCCTCGCTCTTCCTCGATTTTTAGCTTCTTTTTAAACTCATCTCTTTCTTTGGTCAAACTGTATGTTTTCTCTTCTAATTCTGCTTTGGATTTTAATACCTTTTTACTTTCCTCAATTAGTTTCTCTGTCACAACAGTAACTTTATTTTCCTCTATTTGAAGTTGGGCATTTGCGTTTTGGAATTTATCCTCTGTTTGTCTCATCTTCTCTGCCATATTTTTTCTTTCATCAACCAACATCACAGTTAATGTTTTAAGCTTGCTTAGATCCTCTTTCATGGCCAATTCCGTTTTCTCCAGCTTGTTTTCAATTGCTTCAAGTTCCCTGACTCTCACTTTTAAGGTTTCTAATTCATTTTCCAATTTCTTTGTTAAATTCTTCTCTTTTTCCAGATTGCATTTGAGCACATAACATTCCTGTTTACTTTTACTGAATGCATCCTCTAATTTTTCCAATTCCATTATTCTCCTCTTTAATTTCTCTACTTCAGTTTTTAGGTTCCTGCTGTGGCTTTCTTCCTTTTCTATTTTTCTATTGAGATCCTTGCACTGCTTCTCCATTTTTAAGAGTTCCTCATCCTTTCCTTCCATTTCCAACACCCGCTTACGTAGCTCTTCCACTTCTGCCATCAAACTGGAATTCCCACATTCCCCTCTGTTTATTTTTTCCCTTAAATCCTGCAGTTCCTCTTCTGCTTTCTTCAATGACTTATTAGTCTCCTCCAGTTCATCTATCTGTCGGCTGAGTGTGGCGAGTTTTAGTCGAAGCTGTCGATTCTGGCTTTCCTCGTTGGTCAATTTGGCCATTATTGTTTCCTGCTCTTGATAAAATCTGCTAGATTGGGTTTGCAGCTCAATTTCAAGAGCAAACACTTTATTTCCTTCTTCTGTTGTCTTTTCCTCGGAGACTGTTAATTTCTCCTGAGCTTGCTGTGCAGTGACTGATAGAGCTTGAACTTTTTGATTCTGTTGGTTAAGCTGCTCTGAAAGCCGTTGCTGTTCATCTACCAGTACCAATGCAAATGATTTCAGCTTGGTAAGCTCTTCCTTTAGCTTAGTAATTTTTTTGACATTTTCTTGATCTTTTTTCACTTGATAGGCCTTTTCTTGGTCAATTAGCTTTTTCAACCTATAAAGGGACAAAACATGAGATGAGAAAAAAGCAGCTTGACTTAAGGGAGATTAAATGGCCTAATTACTGGATCCCCGTTAATTTTTGATACATAATTCCTTTTTTCATTCTTTCTTGAATATATTTTCTTCTAAATACTTCAGCAACATTTTTCAGCCAGTTGCACAAACAAAAGCAATATTGACTGACTGCTCAATTTTGATTTGTTTTATTGTAATCATCTGTATCTAAGTACAGTGAAAAGCTTTGTTTTGCAAGCAGTACAGGCAGATCATAGCAAACCATAGCAATGTATAAACTTTAAACAAAAGCTACAGATAATTGGGTATCAATCAAAAATAGTAAATGTTGGGAGCATAACAATTCAATCAGTACTTGTGGAAAGAAAAATTCATTGTTTCAAGTGAAGACCCTCCTGTTCTCTATTTAGATGCTAACTGACCTGCAAAAGTTTTCAGAAATTTGTGCTTTCATTTAAACTTCAATGTTTGATTGTATTCTAATAACATTTTCATTGATAATACTAGTAAAAAAAAGTGATTAGCTCTTAAAACATGTACCTTAGGTGTCGGCACATTAGTTTATTTCAGAGCCCTCAAATAAAACCCTTCAAAAACAGGTGTTTACGTATGTACTGGTGAGGGTAGGGGTATTTATATTATAATCATCAATATTGAAACATAAATTAAAAATAATACCAGTAATTCAGATTAAATTAATGTGACAGTTTATTTAACAGTACAAAAATATTTTAACCTCAACCAAAGTGTTTTGAAACCTGTAAAATTAATTAACATTTACTTCAAAGAGTGGGTGTATCTCTAACTCTTGCACCTCTTCACAACACACCCTGTTTCTCTTGCTTGTAAGTGTTAAAAATTACAAGTAAAGCACACATTTACAGGGTGAAAATCAGAGGCTTATTACGAATGCAAATATGGCATGTAATGGTGGTCTTATTTGGAGGACCTATTTTTGGGGCTGAAAAATTGTCCTTTGATATGTCAAGTTGATGTTTGTGCAGTGATGTCCAATGTGTTGAATTGAAACTAGAACAATATAACAAATGTAAGAACCAATGGAACTGTTCTTTGACTAAAACTTGATAATTTCACAATTTTTTTAAAGAGATCAACAGAAATATTCAAAATTGTGAATGCACAATGTACCAATTTTTTTTGTTGATGGAGAAATACAGATTTTGTCTTTGAAAAACAGGTTGTGCTAAGTTCTAAAATTGGGTTGGTCCCAAATGCTTGAATTCAATCCATCTCTTGATTATCTTGCTTTGTGCAGTGCATTGCAGAGGATTAAAACCTGGCGGACACTTTGAAAATAACCCCTCATCTCAATCGTCAGGTAACCTCTTCCCAAGGCACTATGATCTTTTCAGATCTATATTGTCAATTTCTAGCCTCACCTAGACTTTCAGTTATTTTGTCAATCTGTACATGACACAAGCAGCCTGTGTGTGTACAGGGTGCCTTCACAGATTGCAGGCAAACCTGGTCCATCTGGGCGTTCTGGTTCGAGCAAAGCCCTTCACCTGGCAGCATCAGTGGTACCATGAAGTTTTAAATAATCATCTCAATCCATTTTCAGCATTGATACAGTAGTATTGTTTTGATCCTGAGAGTGTTTAACACAGTCAGCACAAAGAATAGAAAAAAAATTAAACCAGGGATTTATAACATTTTTGCTACATGTGCTAGAATGGAGGCAGACTGAATGCTGTGAATTTGACATAGGGTACTATTGATTTCAGCTGAAAGAAAGTTGAAATGCTCTAGTTGACTCTCTACCTCTTTCTTCCTTTTGAAGATGTTCCAGAAAACTGACCGGTTTCAGCTCTGCTCGCATTTTGACACATGGCTCAGAATACTTGATAATACAGCCATGAAATGTCTTAGGGCATTTTACATTGTAACCAGCACTGTTTAAAGGCAAAAGGAAAATACTGCAGATTCTGGAAATCTGAAATCAAAATTTAAAAAAATGTTGAAATGTACTGGTTACATCTGTGGAGAGACAAGTGGAGCTAATATTTCAGGTCAATGACCTATCATAAGAATCTTGAAAAAAAAATGTAAGTTTTTCTTGAGAAGGATGTTTTTATTGAGCACTCTTTCAACAACACATGGAACAAACCAGTGGTCTGTGAATTCAGGGAGTTGTGTTATCAATGCACCCTCGTGTCTCATCTTGTTGCATACAGTTTTGATGAAGTGAGTTTTGTTCCTTGTGGAGTAACAGCTGAAACACTTGACAGCCACAGTATCCAAGAATAGTCATGAATGTGGTTTATCAGTCCTGCGCAGATGTAGCAAATTACAATAAATATCCTTTTTCAAGACTATCCAATAGACCCAAGCATCCAAAGTAACAATAGACCGTGTTACGTGTTATAACATGTTCCTACCCAATACAATGTTGTAGTAGAAACAAGGATACCCAAGTTTGATTCACATCCCTGACTTGTACATTTTAGTTAAGCCTGTTCATCTCAAACAAAGACACACAAAACGTTTACTTGTATATGGAGAATTCTTAAAAATTGTAGAATTAGTGATATTGGCAACACCCATACAAGATTACTGACCACAACATTTCCGAACAATGATACTGTGAAGCGTGAAAAAGAAAATGCCCTTGGAGGATCACAGTTATTAGCATGTGACATTATTAAACATTTATAACATTGTGATGACATTCACAGAAACAGTTTATGTAAGGTGTTTCATGTCAAAACATATACCCCAGTGTTTCACAGGAGTATTACCAAACAAAATTTGGCACTGGTTAACCTGAAGATATATTTGGACTGAAGATCAAAAGCCTGATGAAAGAACTAGCCTTTGAGTGTCTGAAAGAAGAAAGTGAGGTGGTGAGGCAGAGATGTGTAATGGGATTCTAGATCTTAGGGCCTTGGCAGTTGAAGACAGAGCAAGCAGTGATGGATGAATTTAAAATTGTGGTAATCAAGAGGGCAGGATTGAATGAGTGCAGCTCATTCCTGGAGCATTATAGGGAGCTAAGGGAGGTCTTAGAAGTAGGGAAAGGTGATGCTATGGTAGGATCTGGAAACCAGGATGAGCTTTTAACATCAAAGAGTTGGTCAATCAGGAAAAAAATGTAGATCAGCAAGCACAAGGGCACTGAGTGAACAAGACTTCATACAATTTAGAATATAGGAAACAAGGTTTTGAATGACCACATTTTTCAGAGGGTAGAGCATTGGAAAGCAACCATGCAATGCATGGATTGATGAAGTTTAGGGTTAGTAAAGACATGGATGTATGTTCCAGGAACAGAGGAACTGAGGAAAGGGCAGCTTCTGGTGACAATACAGAGATGGATAAAGGCAATCTTAGTGATAGCATGGATATAAGGTCAGAAGGTCATCTTAAGGTTAAATATGGCACCAAGGTTGAGAGCAGATCCATTCAGCCTTATATAGTTGCCGGAGAAGGCTATAGTTGATAGCCAGGAAATGGAGTTTGTGGCAGGGAACAAAGTTAATGGGTAATGTCCTCCCAATATTTAGTTGGAGGAAATTTCTGCTCATCTAATGCTGAATGTTGGACAATAAGCCTAATAATTTAGTGGCAGTGGAAGGATTATGCAATTTGGTGTTGTGTATCATTGCACATGTGGAAATGATACTATTTTCAGATGATGCTGCATAAGAAAACATGTAAGTAAGAACTTAGAAGGACTAAGATGTGAGAATGACAAGAGAAGCCATCGCAGGTGATTCCCAAGAGGTGATTTGCTAAAGAAGAATAGACGCAAGCAAGGACAGTTCACTTGGTTGGATGAGAGAGGTGAAGTATCAAAGGAGTGTGGTGTGGTCAACTTGTCAAAGGCTTCATCTAGGAAAATGAGGAATGATGATTTATTGCAGTCAAAAAAAGGTTATTCATGGTTTTGATAAAGATAGCTTCATTACTGTGGCTGGCAATTTTATTGGAGGGGTTCAAGCATTGACTTGTGGGAAAGAGAGGTAGAGATATGGGAGGGAACAGCAAATTCTTGGATACAGAGAGGAATGGGAGATTGGAAATTGGGCTCTTGTATGCAAGGACATTTGTAATGATGGTGGTATCATAGAGGTGTTTTTGTATTGAAAAAGCGAAATGGTAGCAGACCTGAAGCAGAGGGTGAATGGAAGTAAATAATACCTCAGAATCAGGAACCATTAAGAATATACGGGATGCAGGAAGAGACTTTGGCTGGTCAATAGTTTAGTCAAAATAGAATTGAGGGAACAAAAGGTTGGCCCCACACTCAACTTCAACTCATAGACAGCATTGCATGCAATGGGAGAAAGACTAGGACAAGGGCAGTGGGGAACATCTAAGCAGGTCAAATTGAGTGGATTAGGGAAGAGGAAGGAGCAGTGGCAGCTGAATGCATGATCTCAAACTTTGTGACAAAAAAAGTCCATGAGCTTCCTGGACCTTTTTGGAGGTTAGGCAGGAGAGGATGGTTTAAAATAATGTTTTTTGGTGATGAAAGGAAGTGGAGGTGTATGTTTACATTTCTAGATTATCTTTGAAGAATGCACCGTGTTAATGATGTAGAGCAGTACCTGATAATACATTGTTTGAGACAACCAGGGCTGGCATGGTTGAACTAAATAGAGCCAAATCTGGTCATACAATTTGTCTGCCATAAAAATTGAAACCTGTGTCTTTTAGACTGAAGAATGTGGAATGGTGATACAAGCAAGGAAGAATGACTCGAGTGAGAGAGAAAGTTATTGTTTTGATGGGGACAACAACATCAAACATAATGCAGAAGGTTTGATTTAACAACTCATTCGCTGCGCAAATGTCATAAAGAATTGTGGCACAAAGGTTACATTGCTAGTAATTTGAAAGTGTGTGACAGATGACCTGATAGAGACTTTATCTCCCCCCAGAGATGGATATAGAAACAAGCGATATTAGAAATTGCTTATCAGTGATGATCAACAATAAGAGGAGCAAGGCATATGAGAATGACAAGAACTAATTGGTGAATATGGGTCGGAGAGTTCATACGAAGGGCAAGAAGTAAAGAGGGGAAAAAAGCAATGAATCCAGAGCATCACCAATGATATCACTAACCCAAAGAAACCCAAACATATAAATAAAAAGAAGGAATTATCAGCAATGCTTTGCCTGGAGGCCCACTGAAGATGTTAGGCAAAAGTGAGGACTGCAGATGCTGGAAACCACAATTTAGATTAGAGTGGTGCTGGAAAAGCACAGCAGATCAGGCAGCATCCGAGTAGCAGGACAATCGATGTTTCGGGCAAAAGTCCTTCATCATTTTATGGCAGCCCTTCACTGAAGATGTTGCCTACTAGGGTGGTGAAACGTCTGGAAATGAACCTTCCAGCTCAGTGAACAAACCTACATTCAGAATTCGGAGCAGGTAGAAGAAGAATTGATGGAGGCTGAAATCACTGAGGCTAAGAAATTACTTGCTGCCAAAGCTGAGGAAGGAAAGCAGAGCGGCTATCTTAGAGTTTTCGGGTCATACAGCATAGAAGAGGCCCTCGATCCATTGAGTCTGTGTTGACCTATCTACACCAATCCCACTGTTCAGCACTTTAGCCTATTGCTTTGAACATTCCAAGTGTTCATCCACGTATGTGTTAAAGGTTATATGGTTTCCTGCCTCTAATGTCCTTTCATGCAGAGAAATTTGGTGTGATACTTGTGCTGGTAACACTGACAAAGATTTTAGGTTGGTGTCATAAATAGTTAACAAGTCTGGTTAAAGGATGAGAAATTACCAGATGAGTCGGGAGATCGATCAGGGTGTGATCCACACTGATGCAACAGCTTGAGTTCGGTAAGTGGGGTCAACATGTAGCCAGAGAAGGAAAAGCATCATCATCCTTCTGCCATATTACCATCCAGGCCAGGCTAGCAGTATGGATATTCAGTGTGCTCAAGGGAGAAGGGCCTTGTTCATAAACAAACATATATTCTGGAAAGGCATGGGAATACTGAGGACCAAGCAGGATGAGGCAGTTAGGGTTGCTGCTTAAAGGAAGATGCAATGATAGTTTCAGTGGATATTTTGGAGGATGCTGAAAGAGGGAATCTCAATAAGCTGTATTATTTATGAGGGTGGAAAATCTGGGGTAGTGGCAGGTAAGCGGGAAAAAAGATGGGTGTTGAAGAATTTGGGCCTTTGAATGTAAAATAACTGAGAGAAGAGAAAAAAAAAGAGGTATGGTAGGGGTAAGGCAAGAAGAAGGGAAAGAGGGGAAATAAAAAGATAGACTCAGACCTAGGATGGCAGCTGTCACAATTCAGTGAAAATGAATTATTGCAAAGAAATCTATAACTATCTCGATCAATGGCATAAATTATTCTGCAGGCTAGCTTGAAATGTAACAATAATATTTAAGAAGTATTGCCCATTAGATCGATTGTTGCTTTGGTGATTTGAGCTGTTTTGCTTTGTTAAGTGAATTTCTTGACTGACTGTGAGATTTTTTACAAAAATTCTGGCTGTTTATGAAAAAATTAATTTTTAACCTTTATTGATGAAATTCTATTGCTGTTCGGTGTGAACATATTTTTTAATATGTGAAATATTCTTAAATAAAAAATGTATTACTCCAAAGAATTGCTTTTCAAATTCACCTTGTGTCTAAAATATAAAATGATGCTTCACTTCAGCCTTTGTAAGAATGAAATTGCAATCAGTGAACAATGTCATGCTTATTTTAGTATTATTTGTAATAGTTCAGATGGAGAATGTGATTAAAATACTATTAGTGACACTGATTCCATAATACATTCACTATCTTAACACTTCTTTGCCATTAAGTCTATTATTGATGGTGTGCTGTCATTGTGCATTTATAGGGATAATTAGGTAATATTTAACCTAAAATAGGGATAATTAGGTAATATTTAACCTAAAATAGGATTGTAGAACTACTATAACAATCTCTAAATATAGCATGTATATAGTATTGTCAAACTGATGGTGATCCTTTCTACTGTTGAACATGATGATCAATTGAATGAAATTTCTACCTGAGCAAGTAAATAACTTTTTCTCCCATTTTGCTTCAGCTCTATCACTGGTCTGAGTACCTCTTCTTTGCCTTCTATATGGATGATCATCATTGGCATTCTTTCATCTATGAAAGATGATTGATATGCAGCCAACATTAGAGCTTAAAAATGTGTTGCTGGAAAAGCGCAGCAGGTCAGGCAGCATCCAAGGAGCAGGAGAATCGACGTTTCGGGCATAAGCCCTTCTTCAGGAATGAGGAGATGTGCCAAGCAGGCTAAGATAAAAGGTAGGGAGGAGGGACTTGGGGGAGGGGC
>NC_057721.1:57341558-57349072 GCF_004010195.1 Chiloscyllium plagiosum | reverse complement strand
GCCAAGGGCATGCAGGTCCTTGGCCTCCTCCATCGCCAGACCATGGCAACACGACGCCTGGAGGAAGAGCGCCTCATCTTCCGCCTAGGAACCCTCCAACCATAAGGGATGAATGCAGATTTCTCCAGCTTTCTCATTTCCCCTCCCTCCACCTTATCTCAGTCCCAACCCTCGGACTCAGCACTGCCTTCTTGACCTGCAATCTTCTTCCTGACCTCTCCGCCCCCACTCCCTCTCCGGCCTATCACCCTCACCTTAACCTCCTCCCACCTATCGTATTCCCAACGCCCCTCCTTCAAGTCCTTCCTCCCTACCTTGGCACACCCTCCTCATTCCTGAAGAAGGGCTTATGCCCGAAACATCGATTCTCCTGTTCCTTTGATGCTGCCTGACCTGCTGCACTTTTCCAGCAACACATTTTTAAGCTCTGATCTCCAGCATCTGCAGTCCTCACTTTCTCCTACGCAGCCAACATTTGTTTTCAGATAGGTGTTTTCATGTGACACACATTTGCTGATGGCTAAACAAGCCAATCCTTGAACGACAAATTATGTCACAAATGTTGCACATGAAACTACCAAGTGGCATTCTGGGTTGTTTTCAGGGCATTGGTGTGTGTTGCCTAGCCGCTGTGGTCACTGGTCATTGTGCATACCCATTCACTCTGACATCAGCTATTGACACACCAGTGTGATAATCAATGTCTAGGAACTTCACTTCTCGGGTACACACATCCTTGAAGCTTTAGTCATTCTGCGGCTCCTATGTACATGATACTTTAATTATAACTACATTGTCTGAAAATGGTACATGGAATCAGCTGAGTTCCACTGTCTGTATAGAATGCATAAATACAACCGTAACATGACAACCATGACTTTGGAATGTCCCAGAACCACAAAAAGAACTTTACAGACTTTGAATCTCCCATTTAATGCCTGTGTCTTTGGATAAGCTTCCTACCTCTGCCCAGATTAAGTCTGGGACATGATAATTCATGAACAGTTTTCTTTATCTGATGCCATTTGAGGCCTTTAAGTAGGTAATTAATGCCCAGTTAAATGCCTTGTCCTGCCACTGGTGGCATTCACTGTGTGTAGTCAATCTGCCTTAATGCAGAAGTAGACAGGTTCTGCTTGAGTTTTAAACAGCACTGGTGAGATCACATATGGAACATCATACACAATACTGGTCTTCTTATTTGCTGGAGGCAGTTCATACATTTACTGGAGTGATGCATAGAATGGGTGGGTTGGATAGACAGACGTCTCTTGGCAGAATCAAGAACCACAGGTCACTCTTTAAAATAGAGATTAGGCAACATTTTATTTCCTCTGAGCATCACGAGTCTTTGAAACCCTCCTGAAAAGTTGAGGAAACAGAGTCATTGAATGCTTTTAAGGCAGAGGTGGATAGATCTTATTAAGCAAGGGAGTAAAAGGTTATTGGGTTAGGCTGAATGTCTGTTTGAGTTTGCAATCAGATCAGCCGTGATCTTATTAAATGGGGAAGCAGACTCGAAGGAGCCAACTGATCTGGCATTCGGAATGGGCTGCCTTGTCAGGAGCATCCCTTGCCCTTTACCACCTGCTGTTGCTCCTCGGTGACTCTTCATTGTGACCCCTCCATCCTGCCCTCCTTCAGCTTGTGGCCTGGGTTGCTTGCTGATTTTAGACCTTCAGTGGATACATTGCTTGCAGCTGCCACCACCTCCTTTGTGGTGCTGATGGCAAGGAGGTGCTGTTTGTCTCTGGTGGCAGCTCAGGGATTAGTGGAAGGATTGCACATTTGTTCTTTGATCCCAAGGCAGGTATGTTGCTGACCACCTAAATGCCTGATTTGCAGTTAATATGCCGGGTCTTCCTCAAAGAAGGCAGCCATGGCTCTCGTCAGCTCTCCAGAACGTGGATGAGACCCCTGCCAACTGGGTTAAATTTCACTCTTTGTGTGGAAATGTAGTTCTGTGTTCAGCATGTTACAATTGTGGCAATGTTTCAGCAGTATTTAATTGGTTGTAAACACCTCGGGTTGTGTTGAATGCACTATATAAATGGAACTCTGCTTTTTTACTCAGTTGATATTAAAGAATAATCACCTGGAAGAGAGCACCAATGATCTTCTGGTTCCCCGGAACTATATCTCATTCATAGTCAGTTCAGTGCATATAGGAGAAGAGAGATTTAGGAAGAGAAATGATTCACCAAACTTTCTCCTAAATAACATAATTGTGAAAGACAATTTGAATATATTGGGGGGTATATATTCTATATGTCCTTGAAATGAATACATCTCTGCTTATTTATATTTAAGAAAGGTTACTGTGTTCCAATTGGCTGTAGGAATACTGTTACGCTAATCTCCTGCAGTTCATTTATAATTGAACTTGTACCCAATGTTCCCGTTGCAGTATTAGGAAGCACAGATTGAGGTATGAAGGGAACAGAGCATGCAAGAGGTACTAAGCTAGCGAAATCCTGAAGGACATGGTGGGCAGACTGCACTTCTGTTTAGCAACTTGGAAATATTTCATTACATTGTGTGCTATATAAATACATCTGTAAAACTGACGGTGAAGTGGTCACTGCACAGTTTATTTAGAAATGAAGTTCTTATCACACAGAGAACACCCTCCATCATGTTGCCATCATGCAGAATAGGTTGAGAATGGAACTAATCATTCAAAACCAGGCATCCGTGAAGTGCTATGGACCATCAGCACAGCAAGAGTGTGTTCCATCAATTTGCAACCTCATTGCACAGGATATCCTTTACTGAAGTAGCATGTAAATAGATCAAAGTTATCCCTGACCAAAATTAAAGATCTGCAACCTTACCACATCCAGTACTGAGTAAACAGGAAACAGAAGGAGGACATTTCATGAAAAGCTCCATCTCAATGATGACAAAACCTAATGTGTCTGTACAAAAGACAAAACTATGACCTTTTCAACTGTCTTCATCCAAAAGTGTTGAGTTTTTGATCCATCTTGGCTTCTTCCTGAAGTCCCCATGATCAGATATGACAACTTTGGACCAACTTGAATTTGTGTGGGTTATCAGAAAATGGTTGATGATAGTGGAGATAGCAAAAGCTATGGGTTTTGACAAGGATATGGTTGAAGACACATGATCCAGAATTAGCCTTCCTCGAGCTGTCCAGTACAGCTTCAACATTGATATTAACTGGCAACGTATTAAATTGCTCAAACATGTTCTGTCCACAGAAAGCAGGATAAATTCACACCAACCAATTATTGCTCAATCAAGCATCAGTCAAATTGATGCATAGCTGCTAGCTGAGTCAATTTTGGGTTCTACCAGGACCACTTAGCTCCAGATGTCATTATTGTTACAGTCTAGATGTGAACAAAAGTGCTGAATTCCAGAGATGAGTTTTGTGTGCTATCAAGTAACAGTAGGGTAACATTTGACCTGAGCAAGACATTAAGACCTCCGAGTAAAATTGAAATCTGTGGGAATGCAGAAAAAAAAACTGCCCTGGTTGGAGTCATTACAGCACAAATGAAGGTGGCTAAGTGGATGAAGGTCAATCATCTCAGTCACAGAATATTACTGTAGGACTTCCTCAGTGTGAGTTCTAGGTCCGAGGCCCCAACATTTTCAGCTGCTTCAGCAATGGCTTTCCCTCCATCATAAGACTGTTCAGGACCATGCGAAATTCATCAAATAATGAAGCAGTCCTTACCCACATACAGCAAGAGATTGCAGAAACTGCAGCAATTCAGGAAGGTGGCTTATTACCATTTACTGGAGGGCAGCTAGCGATAGACTTGCCTTGACTGTGCATCCACAAAAAATTCTTACTGATCTCAAAACTCAGCTAGGCAATTGACTCATTGTTATCTCATTGGTGCAATGAATGGAGCTTTACCATTACTGTCCACTACCTGAGGAGAAAAAAGAACCTGAAGGCCTTTCTGAGCTATTGCTTCATAACCTAGGACAAACAGTCTAAAGTGATTAACTCACAAATGTGTTGAATACATTGACATTATTCAATAGTTCTGCAAATGTTCATAATTATATTGCAAATTCTTTAAATCCTTCCCTTCAGTTTTGTTTCTCTGACTAATGTTGAAGTATGATCTCTCAGGTCCTAGTTGCTCTTCCAGGTTTCTCCATTCCTACAAATGCCTTAGAACAGCACCATTTAGTCTATATTGCCTCTCCCTACCCCTTTTGCCAAATGCACTATATCACATCTGTCAGAAAATGCCATTCCATCAGTCTGCTCATTCTACTCCCCTCTCTACATCCTGTTATAGTTATCAGGTATTGTCCTCACTGTTTATTGCACCTCCAAGTCTAAGTTCATCAGGAAATTTTGAAATTGTACTCTGTGTTCTGATGTCCATGTCATTTATACACTTTTTCTGATATAAATGGTGGAGTACTGCCCCTTGGGGAACACCACTGTGTACTATGCTACAGTCTGAAAACAGCCATTTTCCACAAATTGCTGTTTTCAGTCTTAAAGTCAATCTTTTATCCAAGCTAATACTGATCCTTCTGTTATGTGCATCTCAATTATGTTAAAAGGCCTTTTAAGTAGATTTTTTTCAGACACTTTAAAAATATATATAGACAAATCTACTATACTCCCTTTATCAACTTCCTCTGTTTCAGAATCACAAGATTCAACTTATTGAACACGCTTAATCTGTTGGCTCTTCTTAGTTAACTCAAAACCTTTCCAAGTGCACGTTAAGTTCCTCCCCAACTATTGTTTCTAAAATCCAATCTACCACTTGAGTAGTAAGCACCCAGAACCTCAACTTTAAGTCAGGTTCTACTTGTTGACACATTGATATACTGTAACCATACAGGATTCCTGATGAAGGGCTTTTGCCCGAAACGTCGATTTTCCTGCTGCTCGAATGCTGCCTGACCTGCTGTGCTTTTTCAGCATTACTCTGATCTAAACTGTAACCATACAGTGTTTGTGCTTCTAGTTTGCCAACCTTATTCATCAAACTTAGGTGTTTACAATGAGGTATTATAAACCTATAATTCCTCATAGTCCTTCTTTGTCCACTCCTACCTAATGTGTTACTGCTTCCTTCTCTAATACTATCCAACACTTTTACTTTTGTTATGCATTTTTTTTAACTTTTATATGCTGGTTCCATATGTCCCTGCCAATTGTACCCAATGACAGTAATGAACTTTCCCATGAGGACATTGATCTCATTTCTGTGGTGCAAACTATTACTTTTGAATAGTGTCGCCTACCTTCAAGCCCGCCCCCCTCTCCCCTGCTCCCCAGGGCTCCATCTGCTCATTGATCCTCTCTATTTCCTGCTTTAAACAGGGGCATGACGACACATGGAGTAATCCACAGATTACTAGCTTCTGAAGCCCTACTTTTTAACTTTTCACTATCTCCTAAAAGCATGACCATACAACCTCAGTACCTCTCTGTTTTGTCAGTATCAATGTGTACCACAATACCTGGCTCCGTTTTTTCCTCTGCAGAATAGTCTACACCCTTTTTTGTGATGTACTTTGTCTCAGCTCCAGGGAAGTAACTCAGCACACATGTTGGTGCAGGTGTACGTGTGTACACAAATACACACCATGAAGCAGTACAGGTCCTTCGGCCCTCAATGTTGAGCTGACCTGGAAAGCCAGTCCGAAGCCTATCTAATGTACGCTATTCCATTTTCGTCAATACATCTATCTAGTGACCATTTAAATGCCATTAAAGTTGGTGAGTCTACTACTGTTGCAGGCAGTGTGTTCCACACCCCTACTACTCTGAGTAAAGAAACTACCTCTGACATCTGTCCAATATCTATCACCCCTCAATTTAAAGCTATGTCCCCTCGTGCTAGCCATCCGAGGATAAAGGCTGTCACTGTCCACCCTATCTAACCCTCTGATTATCTTACATGCTGCAATATACTGTATATGATATAAAGGCTGAAATGTTGGATTGTGTATAAAGAAGAATGAATTGATGCTAATTCTGATTTTGCTAGGAATATATCTGAATGCACCATAGTGTAATTTCTATGTTTAAGTTTTGAAAATAGTGTTGTACTGATATAAAAAGTTTTCTATAATTTATCTGCAATGCCACAGCTTCACTATATGTTTTGAAAACTTGAAAACGTGCACAATTCTGTGAATCGTTATTTTACTCATGAATTTTGCCTATTGTTTTATTCTCCATCCTTTGTTTTAACTTGTCAAAGAAGATTTGTTGAGCTACACATTTCCAGTTCATTCTTGATCTTCAAGCAAGTTGTCCATGTTGTCACAAGAGTGACAACAGTCACTAAAATACGTTAGGAGTTATTCCATTTCAGTTGAATGGTTAGAGAAAAATCCTAGAATATAATTAATATCATTACAGTTATATAATCCCATCAAAACAGGGTTTTCCTCATCTCTGTGTTTATGTAAAACATTTTCTAGTTAAGTTTTCTTTAGGGTTTTGGACAGTGAAAATTTAATTTGTGTAATGTGTGAAATTAAATGGTCAATATGTGTGTGAATGAAAATGAAGGATTTAAATGGTGTGTTAAATTCCACAGTGATGCTGAAATATTGTAGCTATCAAAGGGTTAATGATTTCATTTTAGGATCTTATTAGAAACGCGACATGTTGAGGATTATTTTCTTTGTCTGGACCCTAAGATTAAAAGCTGTCATTATCTTGCCGGTTTACCTCTTTAGTTTGCTGACTCTATTCACTTTTCCAGGATTGTCTGTTCCAAATAATTACCACCTGCCAATGTTTACCTCTTTTGTTCTGACATTCATTTCAGCTCTCCCCTTATGAAGTCTCTGGTTGTAGAAAGCATTTATTAAAACTCAGTCTTTTAGAATTTTAAACGCCACTGCAATTATTGAATCTTCACTCTGAAATGTAAAGATTCCTAGATTCTGTAGCATCTCTTTTTGGTACTGATGCTTGATTTAAATACCAATTTTAGTTATTTTGGATGTACTTTCATCAATTCTACAATTCCTGCATTTTAGTACAGATGTTGCTTGATCTGTGTTTTTATCAACCTAATTATCAATACATGAGACATTAACTCTTGTCGTTGTACATCACAGAATTGTTACGGTACGAATGAGGCCATTCTACTCATTAGAACTGCGCTTCCTTTGGTTTGCGTTATTTTTGTTGCAGTGCACTGTTTGAAAGTTTGTCAAAAACATCACTAGATTCCACTCTTTTTTTTGTTTCCTGCAGTTTAACACAATTTAACTGGATTTCTTACTGCTTAGTGCCCTGTCCGATCATGCCATTTGCCTACATCCACACTGAACATAGAGTCATAGAGATGTACAGCATGGAAACAGACCCTTCGGTCCAACCCGTCCATGCCGACCAGATATCCCAACCCAATCTAGTCTCACCAGCCAGCGCCCAGCGCATATCCCTTCCTATTCATATACCCATCCAAATGCCTCTTAAATGTTGCAATTTTACCAGCCTCCACCACATCCTCTGGCAGCTCATTCCATACATGTACCAC
>NC_057721.1:57290713-57341019 GCF_004010195.1 Chiloscyllium plagiosum | reverse complement strand
GTAGAGGGTCCAGCACCGATCCTTGTGGCACTCCACTGGTCACAGGCCTCCAGTCTGAAAACCAACCCTCCACCACCACCCTCTGTCTCCTACCTTTGAGCCAGTTCTGTATCCAAATGGCTAATTCTCTCTGCATTCCGTGAGATCTAACCTTGCTAATCAGTCTCCCATGGGGAACCTTGTCAAACACCTTACTGAAGTCCATATAGATCACATCTACTGCTCTGCCCTCATCAATCTTCTTTGTTACTTCATCAAAAAACTCAATCAAGTTTGTGAGGCATGATTTCCCACGCACAAAGCCATGTTGACTATCCCGAATCAGTCTTTGCCTTTCCAAATACATGTTCATCCTGTCCCTTAGGATTCCCTCCAACAACTTGTCCACCACCGAGGTCAGGCTCACCGGTCTATAGTTCCCTGGTTTGTCTTTACCACCCTTCTTAAACAGTGGCACCACGTTTGCCAGCCTCCAATCTTCCGGCACCGCACCTGTGACTATCGATGATACAAATATCTCAGCAAGAGGCCCAGCAATCACTTCTCTAGCTTCCCACAGAGTTCTCGGATACACCTGATGAGGTCCTGGGGATTTATCCACCTTTAACCGTTTCAAGACATCCAGCAAAACAGAAATTGTGGAAAAACTCAGCAGGTCTGGTAGCATCTGTGGAGCGAAAGCAGAGCTAACATTTCGTGACCAGTGATCAGAACTGAAGACTCTTCTGAAGAAGTGTCACTGGACTCAAAACGTTAACTCTGCTTTCTCTCCACAGATGCTGAGTTGATAAAGTATGGAGCTGGAAAAAGCACAACAGGTCAAGCAGCATCAGAGGAACAGGGGAGTTGACATTTCAAGTCGGAATCTTCCACAGATGTTGCCAGGCTAGCTGAGTTTCTCCAGCAATTTGTCACTTTTTTTCTCATTTCCAGCAGTTCTTCCACATTTGGTTAACATGTTGTTTCTAGCTGATTTTAATCAAACCCCTCTGTATGTGGAGCACATGCTATGTTGTTTGCAATTCCCAGTTTCGTCAGCAAAATTAGATAACCTTATTTGTCCTGCCACTTGAAAAAATTCAACAACCATCGTGTGCACTTATGAAGAACCTTCGATCAACTTACAGTACTAATACAACTCCCCTGATATTCTCTCATCATCCCAAATATTCCTAATTTCCTATCAATGGATGTTCACTTAGGAATTCTTTTCTGATTTCAGTATGTTTTTTGAAAATAAGTGCACATGAAGTACACTTTATCCAAGAATTCTTGTTTGCAAAATGACTTGCAATGGTGGACATGTTTGAAATGTACCAGGTCTTCAAAATTACAAACAGAAATTGATAGTAATTGTTTATAAGCCTATCATAGAATCACACAACATTGTGGCAGAGGAGGTTTTTTGGCTGGTCATGCCTGTGTCGGCTGTGCAAAGCACATTCCTCCCTGCTCTTTCCTTGAGAGTTTTCAATCCTTTTAAATAGATAGTAACATTCAAAAGGAACTATCAAATCTGCTTTCCCCAAACTTTCAAAGCAATGTGTTCCAGATGATGATTCCCCACATTAAACATATACTCAATTCTGGCTCTTTCACTCGTTAGTTCAAAACCTAGTCCTCTGGTTACTGACCCTCTTTCCAGTTCTCTATCAAAATTATTTTTTTTAAATACCGCTTTTAATCTCCCCTTAATCTTCACTGTTCTATGAAGAAAAAATTGTGATGCATTAGAATGTCCGGGTGGATGAAGTTCCCTCATCTCTGGTTCTAGTAAATCTCAATCCCATCCTCTGAGCCTTGAGATTCTTCTTGATGGTGAGATGGCTAGAATTAGGCATTATGCTCAGCTGAGGCCTAAACCAGCATAGTTTTCTTGTTTTTAGTAATTTGTGCCTCTAAAGAACAAAAAAGAATAAAGTTCTTGAAATTTTAAAATTGGGAAACAAAGTCTCATCTTGACAGTCACAGCTAGTTTTCATATCTCAAGAGAGAGGTTGTGTCCTTTCCATATTTTGTGGTGGGTATTGTTTTAAAAAATACAATTTACTTCAGACATTCGTTTTATTAAAATGTGACTGGAACTTTCAGCCAAAATCATCGAGATTAACTTGCTACAAGAGACACTTAGACTGAATTGTAAGGATTGAAATTGAAATCTTTTAAAATTATTTTCTTGTTTTAATAAACAATTGTAAACTTTATATTAAAATTCCAAAATAAATTATCTGAATTTAAGAGCAGCCATTAGAGAGACCTGGCTACAAAAACTAGGTGGTCATTCGACATATTTTAGAATCCATTGCCTAAGTGACAATATTATTTCAATGAATAGCTGGAAAAGCGCTCTGTTTGTCCCTTGGGAACGTTTAACATTACAACTTTGTATATTTGCATGCATCTGTTACTCAAAGAGATGCTCAGTTTTAACTTGGTGCAGGAATCAAATGCACAGGGACCAAAGTTGATTGCAAACTGTTCCAACATTGAAAAATAATACTCAGGTTAGCAATGGAATGGTGAGCAGCAGGAGGCCATTGCTGCTATTTAAGGAATTGTCTTTGGCACTCAATTGGGAGGGCTTCATAGTTGAAGGAAGGACGCTGAATCTGGGTCCAAAAGAGGCCTAAACATTCCTGGTGACACCTGATCCAGGCTCCACAAGGAAAGTTTTTCTTAAAGAAGGGGATCCACTTCGCTTCTTGCTTGCTTTTCAGGTAGGCAGTTTACAATGGCTTCCATCGTTAAAGTTGCAGTTAGGCCATGGTGATATTATTGGAGGAATCTGCATATTTATAGACTGTTGTCTTTTGAGGTTGGTGAATGGCATAAGGTTTGATCCCTCTTGCCTATTCATCAACATGTGAAAAGGCAGTGTGATGTTGGTAGGTCTGTACAATGAATGGTTTAACTGTCTACCCATTTCATCTATGCTGGGCAGGCAAAGTTAAAATTATCAGCAGCAAGATGTAGACAGTGAATATTTCGAAAGACAGCTATTTTTTGGATTCCTAAATTTATATTCAGTATGGACCATATTTGCTCCAAGAACTTGAATTAAAAATAAATGCAATCTTTGCAAATTTGTGCAAATTTTTAGTGCTTTTAAATTCGTAGTTCATAAACTAGCCTAGTCGATGAAAAAGTCTAAATAGAGCCTCAGCGCAATATACTTGATATAAGTAACTGCATCCATTTCTGCAAGTTTGTATTGATAACTTCAATGGTAGATGGATAAATGCCACATTAAACCATCAAGCATTTCCTTGATGAATGCTCTGAAACATCAAATAGATTAAAACTAGAGGATTTATCTGTACTGTTCTTCAGCAAGAACTGATATTAGCAAAAAGACGATGTTGAAGAAGTAGCACTTGTTGTAACAGCTACTGAGAATGATGAGCAACTTTGGCAGTGCTGGATATATTTTTAGTGCTCTTGTTCAAAACTAGAAGAGAGAAAAACATTGTCAGAAGAATGTTCCCAGTCAATGGACTATTTGCAGCTGATTGGCTGTAAGTGATGTCATGCTTTCAGTAGATGGTTGTAGCCTGGTTCACATTACAGTTATTTTACTAACGTTCTGGGGTCAATTAGCAATTTAACCTCAGAACATTGGGGAAGAAATTTCCAAAGTGTAACAGGGCTTTTACAGAGAATGATAGGAGAGGAAAGTAAATATAATGCAATTGAGAGATGAGTGGGAAAACACAAATTTGGTTCCTATTATAATTGAACATGTTAAAAGCTGGGAATCATCACCTCAAAAAAAATCCTAGGTGATTTTGCTTGACATTGTAACTTGCAAGATTGAATGTCGTAATAGTTGGCAGAATGAGTTTTTGCTTACTGACTTTCGTGACTTTGTGCAGGGATTAAATTGTAATGTAAATGAGGCAAATGTGCTATTTGCCTCTTATTGATTTACTGGTATTTGATGTATCCCAAATCTAATGGTGCTGTGATTTTGTAATGAATTTGCTTCCCAACCAGATGACTGTATTTTAAATCCCCACGCTGCTTATGGGTTTTGATTTTGACAGTTATTTCTTCATGGTAAGACTGCTAACGGTGTTGATTGTGATACCTACAGCCTAAAGGATGGAAAATCATGCTCCTGATTTGTTATGTTTCATTTAAAGGTATCAACACTAAGACTGTCAATGAGAATTTCCTGAAAATAATTATTTTGCCTTCCCATTCAATAGATTTGTTTGCAGATCAGTTTTCATGACTTTCTAAGAGATTTTATCTTAAATATTTGAATATGTAAATCATTGCTGAAACCATTTTCTTTAATTTGGCTTGATGTTCATGTGAGCAGTCTTATTTGAGGAAAAATGTATAATGTAACTTTGAAATAAGTTTAAAAAAAAAGACAAAAAAGAATTATCAGCTAGTCTTAAATCTTTTAGTTGCCAACTAACTTTTCTATACAGCTATGTGTGTTTCCCATATGTTCCTCCTTTGTCTCATGCTATCTTCCCAGCCTTTTAAGTGTGATAATAGTATTAATAATATAATGTCTCGAACTTATTGTCATGAAATTATAAGACCTGTTATTTCAATAATACTAGGCTGCTATGACAATATCAGAATTTAAATAGCACATGAGGCAACACAAGGTTTTAGGAATCCAGTCAACTGGGATTTTAGCAAATTTTTGTTTTGGTGAAAATCCCTGGGCATTGATAAATACATACTGAAGAACTGCACAATCTGGGCCAAATACCATTAAATAACACTACAGTTTGTAAAGTATTTGTTGAATAAACTATTAAAAAACTTACAAAGTTGTGTTTTAAATATTGGAATTCAAAAGCTTTGTTACTTCAGTCACTGATTGCCTATTGAAGTTCACAACCAGACACTTTTCAGCAAATAAAACCTGTTCAACAAAATTGATAACAATTGGCCATTTAGTATATACTATTTAATTTTTAAAAATTAACAGTTTCATAGAAAACAATGGAGCATGATATGTATTTTTGATGAAGTTAAATACTTCCCTGGTGACTAAAACTTTTAACGTCATTTGTTTACATTACATGCTTTATTGTGTGAATGTGAGGGTAGTGCCACCAAGTTTCAATGGATTGATAGCCATATTGAGATTATTATATCCTTAAACCATTATGACTGGCCTGTAAATTGAATCTTTTAGAAGTTAAGATGCTGAGCTGAAGATTATGAAATGTTGATTATGTAATAATCATTTTGACTTTAAGCTGATATTTGTGCATTTACAATATAAATGAATATGTTTTAGTTTAGTATTTTGCTGAATTTTCTTTGTAGGTTTTGTCTTCTTTCTTAGCATAAATGATTGTTTTTATATTGCTGAACCAGATGTTTATAATTAGAGGAATACATAGAATTACAAAAGATTGCTTGTTTATCATCTTACTTTGAATTATGTGAAGCTTTTAGCCTTTCATTAAAATTTTAGTATAAAGCAACCATTATAATTAATGTATATTAAGATTGAAGTTAGTGTATTTGAGTAACCTTTGACTTCTTACATTGAAAATGTGACTTTTAATTGTTTAGGACATTTAGTTCAACATTTTAGAATGGCTGAATTTAGTTATTTAAAGTTACCTTCACCAGGATGTGTAATTTTTAGTTTATATGCATTATTCCTTGTACCAATAACAGAAATATTTTAAGTGTGCAAATTCTCTGTTCGACATCACGCTTGGAGAATGGCTGCCCAGGTGAGACCTGGGGAGAAGTATGCAAAAGTGCATTTTTTAACAAATAAAACTTTAAACTTAGCAGAGCACCCATGTTACTGATCTTTGCATACTCTCCTAGGTTTCATTAAACCTATAAGGATGTACTCATATAAAAATATGACCTGATACAACATGCACATTCATTGATGCATGTATGTAGCCCAAATGTCAAAAGAAATCAAAACCTAGTCTACTATTTATTATTAGTAACTTATAATCCACAAATAATGTATTTACTTAGAGCACAAAGAGAATGATACTAGCATGTAACATAACCACATGGTAAATAACTTGTATTTACTTTCAGTATTAAAATAAATGTATCCCATGTTTCTTAGCTAACCTTTTCCAATTGGTCTTTACTGTAGTTTTGTAAATTCAAATGTTTTTATTGTTGGAGCTCTGTACACAAGATATTTTGGTTTCCCTTAGCTGAACCCTTATTAAATATGCCTTAAAATTATGCGGCAAGAAAATTGCAAAAATCAAAGCGAAAGTATGCTCAGGATAAAACAATAAAGTCAGCGTCTGAAAATTATTCTGCTCACACCCCAGAACAGCAGATAATAAAGCTACCATGTTCAATCCTTTTCAACTGCGTATCAGATCATAAGTGTATCATAAATATGTTTTTAAAAAGCCTTAATTGTATCCACCCCATTCTGCTTGAAAGAAGTTTTTGAATTTTTTTTCCAAAGATTTCCAAAGCCACACTTGACTTGAGGCAAACTGCAATATTCCTTATCACTACGATTGGGGGAAAAAATATCACTTTAAAAATGTTGTAGAAGGGCTTCCATTCTAAAAGAATTATAGTCTGTAAACTTGTTCAGCAATTATGAGCAATCTGAGGAATATTTTCAAATTTGTGCCACAATGACCCTGTATAAATGAAAAGTTTAAACACTTCAATATTTCTACATAGAATGGGGTCAATGGTAGAGACAATTTTAAGTTTTGGCTTGAGGCTTTAATGTCCTTTGCGTTTTATGATATCTTTGCAATATGTATCTTTAATAAAGTATAAAATCAAACCACGCAACTATCTTTTGTTACTGACTTTTGCATATTAATTAATTTATAGTGCGCACTGATATGTAGTTGCTCAAGGATTGAACATAGCAGCTTTATTATCTACTGTTCTGTGGTGATATCAGAATCACTTTCAGATGCTGACTTTATTGTTTTATCCTGAGTGTGCTTTCACTTTGACTTTGGCATTTTCTTGCATAATTTTTTCCATTTTTGTGCAAAGTATAGATCAACACCAGAGGATGGAAAATTGTTAAACTTGATCACTAGAATTAAACCCTGCGCTAAGCATATGCTTATTCAATGAACAGTTGAAATGTATAATTTTACGACTGTACACTGAAATGTTTTGGAAACCATGCTGCCTTCACAAGAAGTGACTCCTATTTCTGATTTATTGTTAATCCGACTTTCCTTAGCACAGTGATACTTTTAAAACCAGTTGACACTGTGTAAACTATAGTCTTGTTAGTGTAGCCTTTGCAAGTACTGTATCTAATTAGCTGTTAAAGTACTTTTTACTCTGAAGAAATTATGTGGCACAAACTGTCCATTGTACATGCAATACTTTCTTTCCAAAATTATGAGCAATCTGAGGAATATTTTCAAATTTGTGCCACAATGACCCTGTATAAATGAAAAGTTTAAACACTTCAATACAAGACACATGAAAAGGCAGAGTTCCTGGCACTTTGTCTTTGTTTATGACCGTGTATTTTAAAATATATATTTTTGATGCACATATATACTTATTGCAAGAAAGAAATTGGTTTTAATTCTTAGGGATAGGCTCTTTGTTGAACAAAACTATATGAAATAAATTGCTGTTTTCTTGGAAGAGGACGATGGAACACATCTGTGTTACAAAAAGTGTTGTGGAACATATCTAACTTTTTAATTAAGAACATGCCTAAGAGTCATGACAAAAAATATTCATAGGGGAATACCAGCCTTAAGACTGAAGATATAGTTCTTGGCTAATTAGACCGTACAACATTGACAATGATACTAATGTACAAGTGATTACTTGTTTTCTGAAATGAATTAACATTAGACTACAAGTTATGACGCTTCACAGCATAATTTTAGCAAGTGTTTAATGCAGTGTAATGAGAATTGTGCTAAACTGTTAGTGCTCACAGCATACAATACTTTACTGCTTATTGACACATGCGAATAAAAATGCAAGGAGTCCTGTGTATTCACAGGTGAAAACTGGACCAATACATTACTCATTAAAACACAACGAAGGACTTCGAACTAATGTTTACAACTTTCTGTAGTGAATACTATCAGTTTAATTACTTTTGAAAAGCAGTCAAATGAGGAACTTTATCATACAATGACCTATAAGTGAAGTAATTCGATGTATATTTTGGATGTTTCCCACTTCCTTGAACATGTAAACTCACCCCAGCGAAGATTATGGCCCCGCCCCCAGAAACCTTTTTTCACAAACTGAATTGGTTGTAATCGGGGTTTGACTGTCGAACAAAAGTTTTTTTTTGGCAGCTGTATTCTAATTTTACTGCAAATTCAAGTTTTAAAGAAACCCATCTGGGAATAAAAAAAAGTTTATCACTTTTGGCATTGTTTGTCCCCTACCTGAAGCCTGCAGTTTGTGAAGTTCCATAGCTTGTTTGTGGGAATGAGAGCACTAGGCAATATGATGGTGCGATGCAGCCTTCCACTGATCAGCGATGTGAACATTCCGACAGTAACACCAAACAATGAGAGATGTGCTCTTTGCATCCTCTAGCCAATGGCCCATTACGTCAGATCATTGCCATATATGGTGCTCTGTTGTGCAGACCTGGAGTGTCTGACTGCAGCTCTGTGATAGCTAGGATTTAGGAAGCTTATTACTGCACTTTGGCTCCAGCTGACGTTCAGGGCTCTGTGAAATGATGTGTTTGTCTACTCAGTTCTCAGCCAAGAAGAATGTGCGGAAGGCTTTAGGTTACAGAATTTCCTACTTACCATTGACTGCGCTGTCATTACTGGAATAGTGGTTAATGGTGTTGCCGAATTTCTATAAAAGTTTTTTTTCATATGTTTATTTACGAATTTAGTACACGATTCGGAATATAATCTAGTTTTTCAGTTCATTGTTATTAATTAAGAAGGCTGCAGCTGTGTTTAACAGCATCAAAGTTGTACTGTTGTCTCGGCTTCAAATGAGTTTCATAATTAAACAATAATATCAGAAAATATTTATACCGAATCAATTATGAAGTCTATGTGATTTCACAGAAGACAGTGAAGTCATTTTACCTGTACAATACAAAAAGCAGAGCTTTCCTTTTTTAGTTCTTTTTTGAAGTGTTCTGTCTCAAAATTAGTGAGTAAGTTTTATCTAGAAATTCCTCTGACATCATTTTAACCCACAGGCAACATGATGTTATGGTGGAAGAAATTCTGGTGTGAGCAACAGGCTATACTTTGCACTTCTTCCAAACTTCTGTGGTTAACTGCAGTTAAACCTATAAAAAATGATCAGATAAAGGGACTTTATACTAAAATCCTCAATCTTTCACTTTCCACTGAAACTACTCAGGGAGTGTACATCCATTGCTGGAATTCGAACAGTAGAATTAACAGAAAGATAGGGACAATGAGCTAAAACTTTTTTAAAAAAAAATTATGCAAAGCATAGTATGAGGGATAAATTCATAGAATGGTACTGAAAGCTGGAGAAAAACCCATGCTTCCCAAATAGGAATGTATTCCATGCTTGTTTCACTTATTCTTGGCTTGTGAAGATTTTGGTAAGGCCAGTATTTACTGTTGATTCCCAATTACCTATCAGAATGTCATTCTGAATGGTAGCTTTGAGCCACTGTGGTTCCTTGTGGTGTGCATGCAGATGCTCGCTCTCTGCTATTTCATATGAATACTACAACATTACCCGATGTGGTCAGCCAAAGATGAGATATTTCCATGTTGACCTAATGTGTCACATGGGAGGGGAACTTTCAGCATTGTATGGTAGCTTTTCCAGATGCCCACTGCTCTTGTTCTTCTAAGACTTGCAAGATGCTGTTGAGGTTTCTGCAGTGCAGTGTAGATGGTGCACATTGCAGCCCTCAACATGACAGCAGTGGAGTGAGTGAATTTTTAACTTAGTTGGGATACTAATCAAATAGATAGCTATAAGGAAAGTGTCACTTTTTTTTGGTGGTGCTGGAGCTTCATTAATCCAAAGTGGATAGTATTCTATCACATTCCTTAATTGCGCTGAGAGATAATAGGCTGACTTTGGGGAGTCAGGAGATGATTTACTTGCTGCAGGATTCCTAACTTCTGATCTGCTCTTGTATCCGTAATATTGAGACCAGTCCAGTTATAGTTCTTACCAATGGTGTCTCCAGGATTTTGGTGTGACATTTCGCTATGGTCATGCCTTTGAATGTCAAAGCCAAAAGTTTAAACTCACTTGTTAGAGATGGTTACTGCCTGACATTTGTGCAGTATTAACCTTGTTTGGCATTTCCCTGCACAAGCCTCACAAGGTTTACTTCCAGTGATTGTTTAATTATCTGAGGAGTTATGAATGGAATTGTACAATCAACAATTATGCCCCCAGTTCTGACATTGTGATGAACAGAAGGTGATTGTAGCAGCTGAAGATGGTTGGGCCTTATGAACTACCTTGAGAAACTAATACAGTGATTTTTGTGGTGAGGTTATTGTCCTTCAACAACTTTGTCCATCTTCCTTTTGTGCTTGATATGAC
Source organism: Chiloscyllium plagiosum (assembly GCF_004010195.1). Lineage (NCBI taxonomy): Eukaryota > Metazoa > Chordata > Chondrichthyes > Orectolobiformes > Hemiscylliidae > Chiloscyllium > Chiloscyllium plagiosum. The sequence goes on along the minus strand of NC_057721.1, from coordinate 57,330,513 downwards.
TCCAATTAGTTGAGGACTTTTTCCCCAAGTTCCCATCAACTTCAATTTTGTTAGAATTCATTTCTGCCATTTTTGGTGAAATGTGGCCTTGATGCCAAGAGGAATTACTTTTACTTAACCTCTGGAATTTAGCTCATTTGTCTCTATTTGGACCAAAGCAGTAAAAGTTTGGAAGCCAAGTAATCCTGGCAGAATCCAAACTGAACATCAGTGAACCAATGATGACTTCAACTTGACAGGACTAACAACAATATATTTCTTCACTTTGCTGATGATTGAGTACAGACTGGGCAGTAATTTGAGGTTGGATTTGTCCTGCATTTGTTGATGGTGCAAAGCTGGGCATATTTCACTTGTTGGCTAGATGCCAGTGTTGGCACTGTACTGGACAGCTTGGTGACACAGCTAGTTTGAAAGCGAAAACACACTTCATCTGGGATATTACTTGAGCTCATTGCATTGGACATGGCAAAGCTGATTTACCAGGCTGATTCTGGGAATGGTGGGGCTGATGTACACGGATAGATTGACTAAGTTAGAATTGTTTTCGCTGGAGTTCAGATGATTGAGGGGGAATCCTATAGAGACTTTTAAAGTTTTAACCAGATGAGACAGGATAGATGCAGGGAGATCCTGATGGTAGATGTGTCTAAACCCAGGGGTCACAGTCAGAGGATTCAGGGTAGACAATTTAGGATGGAGATGAGAGACACTTCTTCACCCAAAGAGCGATAAGCCTGTGGAATTTATTACCACAGGAAGTAGTTGATGCCAAAACATTGAATGTATTCAAGAGGCAGCTAGATACAGCACTTGGAGCAAATGGGGTCAAAGGTTATGGGGAGAAAGCCGGATTAGGCTCTTAAGTTGGACGATCAGCCATGAGCATGATTAATGGTGGAGCAGGCTTGAAGGGCTGAATGGCCTCTTCCTGCTCCTATCTTCTACGTTTCTACATTTTAGCTCTTTCTTTATTTCCCAAGGAGAATTGACAGACTGAAAACTGGCATTTATGTTGGTGGAGAGCTCAGGTGAAGAGCAAGATGGATCTTTCATTTCTAACTGAAGATGGTTGCAAAGCTTCACCCTTGTCTTCTTCATTAGTACATAGGGGCTCCCTATCATTGAAGATGGGAATTTTCTTGAAATCTTCTGGTCTAGTTAGCTTTTATTTGCCCACTAACATTCACTGGATGGAGCAGCACCACAGAGCATTTCTCTAGGTTGTTTGTAGGATTGCTTAACTCTGCCTTTAAGGTTCCACATCTGCTGTTCAGCGTGCCTATAGTGCTGTGTTGTAGCTTCACCAGACTGGACTCTTTGGTGCTGCTGCACTGTTCTACATTTTTCATTGAACCAGGACTGATCTCCTTGCTTACTAGTCATGGTAGAGTGAAGGAAATGTCAGGCGATGAGGCTACAACTTGTGGTTGAATATGATTCTGCTGCTAGATGTGGTTGGAATCTCTTCCATTTAGCAGGGCGGATGATGCAACTTTGTAGCTACAAACGCTGTATGGGTGAACAGGTTGAAATCAAAAATTGCTGGAGGGAGCAACATTTATGCAATAGTGGGTGAGAGGGGAGTTGGAATGCTGCAGGAGGAAGGATGTTCGTAGTTCAGATTAAGTGATTGCATTCCCCCCGCCACACCATTGCATAAATACTGCCCTTCCACACTTCACATCAGCTCTGATGAAGAGTTATCTAGACTCAAAAAAAGTTAGCTTGCTTTCTCTCCATGGATGCTGCCTGACCTGCTTTGATCTCCAGCATTTTTTTGTTTTCAGTACAGGTTCCAGCATCTGAGTAATTTGCTCCTACTATGGTACAGCAGGTTGATTTTGTGGGAATGGGGTCCTGTTGGTTTTTCTGTTGTGTTGGTTTTCTCACCAGCTGCCACCTAAATAATCTGACAGTTTTATCTTTCAGGGCCCTGCCAGTAGGGTGCTATTGAGCCAGAAATTCTAATGGACATTGATACTCCCTTCCCATTCTCTTCCCTTGTTAGCTTCTGTCCTTCTTCCAAGTGGCATTTAATAAGGAGGGACAAGGTAAGAGAGGGTGCAAGAAGATAAATAAGATCCATGTTTCACCTGATGTAACAACACTTTATAGGGGTCATAACATAATAAATAAAAGTAGGTATTGATCATACATCTCCTTGAGTCTGCTCCACCACTGTCTCCCTCAATCTTGATTATATTCAGTGAATCAACTTGAGTAGTTCTCTAGCATAGAAAATTCCAAAGATTTGCAAATATCCTTATCTCCTTTAAAAGGAGATCTGTAAATGTGTGCCCTTGTTCAACATTTCCCCATGAGGAAAACATAGTCTCCTCATCCACACTGCCAAGTCCCATCAAAATCTACCTAAGACCACCTCTCATTCTTCTCAATTCCAAAGAATATAGAACCATTGCTCAACCTTTTTGCTTAAAGCTACCATTTCATCCTTGAACCTACCTGATGACCCATTTCTGAACTGCCTGTGAACAATGCAAGTATATCACACCTTAATTAAGGAAAAGAAATGTGGACTCATTAACAATTCAAAATTGCAGCAAGATTTGTGATATTTATACTGCATCCCCCTTGCAGAGCCAACATTCCACTTCTCTTCCTAATTATTGCTCATCTATGTGCTGACATTTGTCATGTGCAAGGACACTCCTCTATACCACAACATTTTGTACTCTTGCTCTATTTGCTTTTCAGTTCTTTCTACCAAGTAACTATGTATTTTCCCACATATGCTCCATCATAATTTTGCCTACACACTTAAACTTTTGCAAATTCTTTGTGTTTTCCTTGCTAGCTTTGTATTTTCTGTCAATTTAACAAAATATAGCCAGTTCTTTCAACCAGTTCATCAATATCGACCATAAACAGTTGATGCTTCATTAAAGTATACCTAAGAATTATGAGATATCTTTTTAAGTGGCTACTCTAATTTATATTTAGATCTATTTTTCCAGTCCATTCTAGCCATCTCTGTTTTAACACCTTGTAGTTGCCTTTATTTAGGTTCAATGCACTAGTTTTAGTCCTAGGTTTCTGACAATAAAACAGAATGTGAAATTCTTGCTTGTTATGATTACTTTTTCCAATCAATTAATGAATCTTGACTTGTTGCATAATACTATTATCTAAAATAATCTGTTCACTGGTTCCTCAATGTTGAACTACCATTTTGCTCCATTTGATGGGTCATTTCTGGCAGTGGGCATGGTGATTCAAGAGTCTACAGTGTTGGCTGAGCTATTGATGCTCTGAGTCTGATAATTTGACTCTTGTCTTGTCTCTCATGTAAACTAGGCCAGATAAGGATGGGTAAACGTCCTTCCCTAGAGGGCATTAGCGGACCAAATGGGTCTTTCTGACAGGAACCATATTGGTTTCACGGTCATTATTGGACTAAATTCCAGATTTTTATTGAATTCTAATTCCACCATCTGCCATAGTGGGATTCGAACCCAGATCACCAGAACATTACCTGGGTTTCTAGATTAACAATCCTGTGATAATATCATGAGGGCAACACCTCCCCTTGGTATTGTGTGATTTTAACTCATATCTTTGCATCATTAATAGTTCAAGTTTAAGATTACTGTAACCACTGTGTTACCATACCTGTGTGGTAAGTCTCCTCACTCCAAATATTCTGCAAGCACGTGAGGTTGATGAGGACATGATATTTCCAGCAGACAGGTCCATTCATTAGTTATATTTCATGTGACTCTTGCATTCTGTAAATATATTGACTTTGTACTGTAAGTTAACTGTGTAAAAGGCTTAGTATGTTGATGGGAGAACTAAATAAATATTCTAGATCTGTTTGCATTTAACGGGATTCATTGAAATATGATTGCATTATAATGTTGCATTAGAGGCAAACATTAAAATTCTGAAGTGATAAAGGTGTCTGAATTTGCGACCTGTCAAAATTACACTTTACTCTAAAGTCGGTGCAGAGATTGGCTTCTGCTGATGTAACTACTATTGCACCAACAACTCTAACAGTAAATAGTTGTTTAAGGAGCATTGCAGTTAGCTATAATTACAGAATAATATATTTTAACATAAGCTGCATTGATCTTCAATGACTTAATGGTGTTTATGAACTGCATGGAGGAAAATAAGTGCAAACCTCAGATAAAATTGTATTTGACCTGAGTTTGTCAAATAGTTAGCAAGTTTAAATACTGTGTAAGTAAACAAGAATGTTGACATCATTGTAGTCTGTAATTGAAATTTTCTATTTGTGTGAAGCAGAAGGATTCCTTTAAAGGTTGAGTAAGTACAGGGCTTTCTTGATGTATCAGACGGACAACATTTTTCAGCTGAAGTAATCAGAACAAAAGTGCAGGATGCACAACAAAACCAGAAAAGTTAGATTGATTTGAGCCTACTTACAGCGCCACCAGGATCATTATTGAAGGCATAATATGAGCGACTGTTCTCTCGTGCACCTGTGACCGTATATTAAAGCTGTTACAATCTAAAAGTGTACAGTGTATTGAAGCTTGAAGTCTATGCACATGCGTATCAAACATCACCTAACATTATTGAAATGGGGTAGACTACTTAACTCTTTCATATATTAATGCATTTTGATTTTTATTTTTAGATCTGGTGATTCAAAGTTAATTTTATTTTTTCAATTTAAATAGGGGAAGATTTGGTGCTTTTGTTTTAACTAATCATGTACCACCACTGTGTTGGATGTGTTTGGAAAAAATGCTAAAGGACTGTTAAGAATAGATATAAAATTGTAAAGACAGACATGGCATTGGATGATAATTCGTTGCAAACTGTTTGGCCCTGTGGGATAGGGAAGCACAATGCTTCAGTGGTTAGCACTACTGTCTCACAGTGCCAGGTACCTGGGTTCGGTCCAGGCTTGGGTGACTGTCTGTATGGAGTTTGCACATTCTCCCCATGTCTGCATGGGTTTTCTTTGGGTACTCTGATTTGCTCCCACAGTCCAAAGATGTGCAGGTTAGGGGGGTTAGCCATGCTAAATTGCCCATTGTGTCCAAGGATGTGCAAGCTAGGTGGCTTAGCCTTGAGAAATGCAGAATTATAGGGATAGGGTAATGGGGTGGATCTGGGTGGGATGCTCTTTGGATGGTTGACGTGGACTCGATGGGCCGAAAGGCCTGCTTCCACACTGTAGGGGTGATTCTATGATTTTTTATTGGATAATCAAGATAGATGCAGCGGGTGGATTTTGATCCTTTCAATTTCAGGAAGGGCATGAGTCATCTATAAGTCATTTGCCTTTCCAGATTATATAGTTTCCAGAGATATTAAATTTGGAAGGTGAGAAATAAATTTCTTTACTCTTTGAAGAACTCAGTTAGAACATCAGACTTAATCTATTATACAAGTTAACCTTTAATGCATTTAAGGGCTAAAATTTGAACAAATTAATAAAACAATTCAAGACTTTTTTTTCAGTGCTACTTCAAGTACATTTGGTCTCAAAAGTTGACATAGAGTCCAAGTAGGAGTGAGAATATTTAAAAACAAATCTCTCCATAGATCAGGAGAAATGGGGAGTGAGGATGAATATATTTTATTTTTCTTGAGAACTAAATAGCAAAGGTTGTGATCTCTCAGTATCGAGCTAAGATTTGATTCAACTCCCAAAGGAAATATTAAGTTTCCATTTTTCTTTTATTTGTTTAACTTTGTTTTTTTTTAATGTATTGGTATATACTGAGGAGATGATGTCGATTACTGCTGATGGTTTAGTGTTGCTCCCTATTTATTTATTTTCCCTCTACACAGTTGAGCGGGGTTGCCCTTCTGTGTTACACAAAAGAAATTGACTGTAAAAACTGAAAAAAAAAATTTTAGAAATAGGATTGAGATGTATTTTTGTGCAGTGACTACATCATTTTTATAGTGCTGTGCCTGCTCTTCATGATTTACCTGTGTCTGCAGTGCACTGCCAGAATGACTGTGGGATCGCACTTGCAGACACTAGTATGCTTTCCCCTATTCCAATTTGAAATTCTGTTGTAAAGGTATTTTTAAAGGGTGTGGATCTTCATGCCATTCCCGGTATTAGCTTGCTGTCTGAATACAGTAATTCTAAATTGTAGCTTTTCTAATAGCAATCAATTGAGCTGATCTTGATTTGGCACACTGGAGTTTGGAGGCAAGTCCACTAAAACTGTCAGGATTTTTGGCAAATTACTTTTGTTTTACATTTCAAGTGATGGCTATGCTACTTGTACTAGAAAACATAAGTGGCACCCTCTTATTTCTCAGGAAATGCTGAAGACTGAAATAAAAGTCGTGTACCACAATGTATTTTAGGGTCTAGCCAGTAGGTGGCTGTATCTAACGAGTTTCTAATGTTTGCATTCATTTTATAGTCATTTTGAATACATGTCTTTATTATATTCATAAAATTACTTTTGGCAATGCCGCAAGTAATTTCCTCTTTTCCTTGTGATCTTTTAATGTGTTTCTTCACATGTTCATCTAATCCCTTCTTAAATGCAGTGAATGTCTTATCACAAGTAGTTATTGAAGTTAAAGTATTCCAAATGTCTGTTACATTTTTTTCTAATGCCTAGCCTTCATATTTGATACAAAAATAAGCATTTACAGATAAGTAGCTCCATTCTATGAACCATAACCAAATATGCCAGAGGAATTTAATGCCAACACATGTTTTAAAGAAAGAATAAAACGAAAAAGAGAAATGACTTGTAATTTGTTGAAATAACTAAGTATAAATGCAAAAGAAACTTTGAGATCAAGTTGAAATACCTAGCCATAATAAATCTGGTAGTCATGATCAAACCAAGTACTACCATGGTCACATTACTTTCTTGAGTATTGCATCCCATTCTGCTTGCTGAGACATTGGGATGCAATCAAGTATTTGACCACCATAGAAAGGTACTACAAGGACTATATCTGGTATTATTAGTCTGCACTGAGGACCACTGAAACAATTTAGTCTTTTAAGCCCTGAACATAAAAACATCCTTATGAATTTGGAGCAAATTTTCGGCCATTTGCCCTTTAAGTCTGCAAGCCATTTAATAAGATTGTGGCTGATCTGTTTGTGTTTTGAAGTTCCCATTCCCATCAACCCTCAAGAGACTTTAATTCCCTTGCCTAATATGAAACTATCAACCGCAACCTTAAAACTATTCAATGACCCCTGTGATTTGAGGCAGAGTGTTTCAAAGTTGCACAACCTTCTGAGAGAAAAAATACTATGTCCTAAATGGATGACCCTTGTTTGGGACTCACCCACAAGAGGAAAAAGCATTTCCACATATTCCATAGCGAGATTGTTCAGTATCTTATATATTTGAATCAAGTCAGCTCTCCTTGCCTAAACTCCTGTGAAAACAAGTCCAGTCTGTTCAATCTTTCCTCCCTAAAGCAACCCACTATTGTCAGATATCAATTTAGTAAGCCTCCTGTGAACCACTTCCATTTTATGCCCTTTGATAAATTAAGGGACCAATGCTGTACACATTTTTGTGGTATGGTCTTACCAATGCCTTGTGTAACTGAAGCATAACATCCTTATTACTGGGATGTTTTCTGTATCCTCTATCATGAAGACAGAAGCTAAATATTTGTTCATTTCATCTACATTTCCTTTTATCTAATATTAACTCTTCATTCTCATTCTCCAGAAGACCAACTTTCATTTTACTTATTGTTTTTCTTTTTGAATTTCTGTAGAAACTCTTGCTATCCTTTTCCATATTTCTAGCCATTTTCCCCTCATACTCTAATTTCTTCCTTCTGGTTAATCTTTCAGTTATTCATTATATTCTGATCAATCATTTTAGCTGCATCTTTTCCATGTTCATTAGCACTTCAGTGCTCCTGTATTCAAAATCTTATCTTGTATACACAGAATCCTATTCTATCCTTTCCTTTTGGATTTTACCTTCACCAATTGTTGGAAATAATCTTATGCAGTACTTTAAATTGTCTGAAATCCTTTCAATGTTTTTAACAGTTCTGTTGGATCTCTTGTTAGTTGTATCTTCCATGATAACCATGCAACATTTTTCTCCCACAGATTTTCTGCAATCTCATTTTTGAACATTTTTGTTTGTCTTTTATGTCCAATGTATACAGATACCCTTTTCTAAGTGCCTCCAAATCAAACCACAGAAATCTACACAAGTATACTTTCTGTTTAACTGATATTGCAGGAATGCATTCCATTTACTTCAATGAAAACAACTGTTCACACACATTGGTAATACAATACATACACAGAGCTGGATGCATACCCTAATTGGATTTGAGAAGCCAGTGACCCTCTAGCTACTAAAGCACTTTTGATGGATTTGTTTTCTATGTTCCAATGCCCTAAACATAATTGCTCAGAGTTCCTTGGATACAGGAGTTATACATATGAATTGGAAATTTGTTTACGTCTCACCACTCTTTAAGATGGGTGATAGAAAGAAACCAGGGAATTACAGATGGGGGTTAGCCTAAAATCTGCAGTGGTGAAATGTTTGGAGTCCATAATCAACGATAAGGCAACTTATCACCTCAAAGAATTTCAGTTAATCCTGGAGAGCCAGCATGGATTCATGAAGGATAGGTAATGACTGACAACCTCAGTTTTTTTTTGAAGTGGTGGACAGAGATCTATTAATAGATGTTAGAGTCTTATAGCCATAGAGTTATAGAATTATATCCCAATCCAATCTAATTCCACCTGCCAGCGCCTGACCTATATCCCTCCAAACCCCTCCTATTCATATACCCATCCAGATGCCTTTTAAACGTTGCAATTGTACCAACCACCACCACTTCCTCTGGCAGCTCATTCTATACATGTACCACCCTCTGCGTGAAAAAGTTACTTCTTAGGTTTTTTTTATGTCTTTCTCCTCTCACCCTAAACCTATGCCCTCTAGTTAGATTAGATTACTTAGAGTGTGGAAACAGGCCTTCGGCCCAACAAGTTCACACCGACCCTCTGAATACGTCTACCACTATGGGCAATTTAGCATGGCCAATTCACCTAACCTGCACATTTTTGGACTGTGGGAGGAAACCAGAGCACCCGGAGGAAACCCACGCAGACACTGGGAGAATGTGCAAACTCCACACAGACAGTCGCCTGAGGCGGGAATTGAACCTAGGTCTTTGGCGCTGTGAGGCAGCAGTGCTAACCACTGTGCCACCGTGCCGCCCACTGTTGGGGAGCTCTGGACTCCCCAACCCCAGGGAAAAGGCTTTGTCTATTTATCTTATCCATGCCCCTCATGATTTTGCAAACCTCTAGGTCATTGTTTATATAGATTTCCTGAAGGCTTTTCAATAAGTGCCACACAAGACACTGCTAGCTAAGGTGGAAGCCCATGAAATTGAGATCCGGTTACTGAAAGGATAGGAAATTGGTCGAGTGGCAGGGAACAGAGAATTGGAATAATGGGTAAGTACTCAAATTGGCAGGACATGACTAATGGTGTCCTCTACAAATCTCTATAGCAGCCTCAGCTATTCACAATATTAATTGATGACCAGGAAAACAACGTAATAAGTAAAATATCCACAAAACTGTCAACATTATAGACAGTGTTGCCAACAGCATAATGTTACAACAGGATATTGAAAGATTAGATAAATGGGCAAAAAATAGATCAGGATTTTATTGAGAAGACCCAAAGTTAAATGCAGTGTATGTGCAATGAAATTTAGGGGTTCAGGTGCATAGCTGTTTAAAGTGTCCCAAATAGGTGCAGAAATAGACAAACGAGCTAATAAAGTGCTGGCCTTCATATCCAAAGGGCTGGAGTATAGAGATGCAGACATTAACCTGTGGTGATACAGAATCCTAGTTAGACCCCACGTAGAGCTGATCTGGGCACCACAACTTAGGAAAAATGTTTTGTCCAGGAGGGAGTTCAACACAGGCTTTTAAGGATGATACCTGGACCTCAGGGGTTAAATTATGAGGAGAGATTAGACATATCAATCCTGTTTTCTCGAGAATTTAAAGGGTTAAGGAGTTATCTAGTTGATGTTTCCAGGGTAACAACTAGGAAAGATGGGGTAGTTAAAGACAAACTATTTCCACTGGTTGATGATTCTAGAATCAGGAGGCATCGTCTAAGAATTGGGGCCAGGCCATTCAGGAGAGATGTTCAAAGGCACTTCTACATGCAAAGAGTAATTAGATTAGATTCCCTACAGTGTCGAAACAGGCCCTTCGGCCCAACAAGTCCACACAAACCCTCCGAAGAGCAACTCACCCAGACCCATTCCCCAACATTTACTCCTGACTAATATACTACTTAACACTATGGGCAATTTAGCATGGCCAATTCACCTAACCTGCACATCTTTAGACTATGGGAGGAAACTGGAGCACCCGGAAGAAACCCACGCAGACAGTCACCTGAGGCTGGAATCGATCCTGGGATCATAGTGCTGTGAGGCAGCAGTGCTAACCACTGAGCCACTGTGTTGCCCATTGGAGATTTGGAACGCTCATCCTCAAGTGGCTGTCAATGCTCATACATTTGGTAACATTAAATCTGAGATAGACAAATATTTATTCTGTGAGGATATCAAGAAGTACAGGCCCAAGTCAGGCATATGGAGTTAGGCCATGATTTGAACGGTGGATCAGGCTCGAGAGGCTGAATGGCCTACCCCTGTTCCTATTCATGCTCTGCTGAAGGTCTATGTGGTGATTGTATTTTATGGTGCAGTTCTGCTGTTTAGCTGTGTTGCCTGCTGAAGAGTTGCTGCCACCTATTGTCTGCCAACTAAGGACTCAAGTCCATGCTTATTAATAAACCAATACTTAAAGATCTCTTACAAAAGAAGTGGGGTTCATTTTTGATTGAAAGATTTCAAGCGAGCATATTTCAGAGATGGAAGCTTAAAACCTCCCCATGGTAAAGTTAGTATCAGTGCAGATTAAAAAACTTGATCTAAGTGTTATGTTTTGAGGAACATCTTAAAAGGGGAAAGAGAAACAGAGAGGTGGAGCCAGGAAATTTCAATACTCAGAGCATAGGGAACTGAGTACATGGTCACCAATGGTAAAACAATTAAAACTGAGGAAGTTCAAGGATCCAAACTGAAAAAAAGTTTCAGCTTCTTGAAGAGATTAAAGTGATAGAGAGAAGTAAAGACCTGGAAGGATTTGTAAACAAGGATGCAAACTTTAAAATCAGATATTGCTTAATAGAGTGCAAGTGTAGATCAGTAAGCAAAGGGATGATATGATACAATGAACATGCACAGTGAAGTTTTGGACTAACTATTTAATGGAAGTTGGAAATTAGTGAGGAGGAAATTGGAGTAGGCAAATCCAGAGATAACACCATCAAGGTTGAGGGTTTTAGCAGCAGATGAACTGAAGTACAGACTGAGACAGACCGTATTATTGAGATGGAAATAGGTGGGCGCAATGGATATGTGGTCAGAAACTCAGGCTGCAGTCAAATATGTGGCAAGTTCGTGAACAGTCTGGTTCAGCCTCTCATAGTTGACAGGGAGAAGTATAGAGAGGAAAGAGTGAGGACTGCAGATGCTGGAGTTCAGAGCTTAAACATGTGTTGCTGGAAAAGTGCAGCAGGTCAGACAGCAACAAAGGAACAGGAGAATCGATGTTTCGGGCATAAGCCCTTCTTCAGGAATCTGGATGTGCAGATTAGGTGAATTGGCCATGCTAAATTGCCCATAGTGTTAAGTGCATTAGTCAGGGGTAAATGTTGGGGAATGGGTCTGGGTGGGTTGCTCTTCGAAGGGTTTGTGTGGACTTGTTGGGCCGAAGGGCCTGTTTCGATACTGTAGGGAATCTAATCTAATTACTCTTTGCATGTAGAAGTGCCTTTGAGCATTTCTCCTGAATGGCCCCAATTCTTAGACGATGCCTCCTGATTCTAGAATCATCAACCAGTGGAAATAGTTTGTCTTTAACTACCTGGATTCCTGAAGAAGGGCTTATGCCCGAAATGTCGATTCTCCTGTTCCTTTGATGCTGCCTGACCTGCTGCACTTTTCCAGCAACACCTTTTTAAGCCCTTAAGGGAGAAGTATAGAGCCAGATAGTGAGCAGAGTTTGTAGCAGTGACTGAAGGCAATAGGTTTGGTAGTGGACCCTGAATATATACTGCTATAACTGAACCTGCATAGCTCACCAGCATCATGAAGTAGTTTAGCGTTCTGCTAATATTTCAACTTAGGCATGGATATAGGCAACTTTGTAAATTTAAGTGGGAAGAATTGCTCTTCCAAGAACTGATCTCACCTTCCAGGTTCCATTAATGACAGTGGCTAAATGGTCAGTTATCATAAGTGCCTTGCATTGTGGTCAGGCTTAGCCAGGATATCAGATTACTAAAGCTGCCATGGAGGCGAACCCAGTTCAAATTCTCCAGAAATGCTATCTTCTCGAATGCTCTTGCCTGGATCTAGGCTCACTCATGAAGATGGGTCAATTAGACAAATGAGATTCTTCACCCAAATATTTAAGGATTGTTGGGGGGGGGTGGTTATTGAAATCAAAATTGTAAATTTGCACTCACTCTACAAACACCATAAAATGATCGCAAATTTTACTATTTATAGGGTGCACCACAGTAAGTTGCTTCAGTTTCTATTAGGTACTGGAAACTCAGTGTTCATTAATGTGTTAGGATAAGGGGGTTCATGGAAACACCATTTCCAGGCTTCCCTTCGATCTTACCCCATCCCCAATTGAAACTATATCGCTGTTCCTTTATTGGCGCTGAGTTAAACCTGGTGCTCCCTGATAGTATGAACCAGACCAAACCCTCTCAAAATATATTAGGATGATAGGCGAGACTTCAACATTTTCTTATTCTAGAGGTAGGTGTAAGGCATTGCATTACAGATGTAATTCAATTGGCCACACTACTCGATGTAAGTAAAACATGTTTTATTTTATGCTACAGTTAAAATACAAACAAAATAAAAAGAAAAGAATTGGTTTAACTGCAACTTTATTGAAGTACTTAAAATAATAAACTACTCATTCCAATATTGTGACATTCCATAAACAAACACTTAGCAAAGACAAATTCAGTAAAATAGATTGTCTCACATGTAATTCTGGCAGCAGCAACAGAGTCCCAGCTTTTAGCTGTAACAGGAAGAGGAATAAGAGTTTCCACATCCAGCTTCAAGACCCCAACAAATGCTGAAAGCTAAAACTAAAAATCCTGGTTCTGTGGGAGCTTGACCCCACCCATTCAGGCTGCCTCTGTTGTTCCAACTTTAAAAAAATCTCAAGGCCTCCCACTCTGTTTATTGGCTTTGAGCATACTGTTCTGCATCTCCATCTCAACTTCACATCATTTTTAAAAAAAAGGACAAAATACACCCTTTAAAGCCACAGTATCATCACACTAGCAGCATACACATTTAGCAAATATGAAAGGATGGGGGAGATCTAATTGAAACTTACTGAATACTGAATGGCCTGGTCAGAGTGAATGTTGGCAAGAGTTTCCCCTGGTAGGAGAGACTAGGACCTGAGGGCACAGACTTAGGATACCTTTTAGAATAGAAATAAGGAGAAACTTCTTCAATCAGAGAGTGATGTATTTATGGAATTCACTGCCACAGAAGGTTTTGGAGGTCAGGTTATTGAGTACATTTAAGATGGTGATAGCTAGGTTCTTGATTGTCAAGGGGATCAAGGGTTACCAGGAGAATGGGGTTGAGAATCTGATCAGCCTTGATTGAATGGCAGACCAGACAGAATGAACTGAATGGCCTAATTTCTGCTCCGATGTCTGATGGTCTTATAATGGAAATGCTTTTACTACATGGACAATAGTGGTTCAAAAAGGACCAATGCCACCTTGAAGGTAATTGGAGATGGGCAGTAAAATATGAACCTTGCTGGTAATGTCCATATTGCAAGAGTGAATTGTTTTTTAAAAAAGTTCTCTTGACCACCTTACACTTCAGTTAAAATAGTCAGACAAGCATATGTCAGCACATTTAGGACTAGAAAAGTAAAAGTATGCTGATGTTTTGAGCTAGTAAGGTTGATATTTTCCTCTCTCTTTGCATTCAAGTCAGTTCATGGAAATTGATACTGAACATTTCATACCAATGTTCTTGACATCACGGCCCGGTATGGCAACTGCTTTGCCCAGGATCATAAGAAACTGCAAAGAGGGTTGTGAACATGCAAGCCAAACTTCCATCCATTAACTCCACCTATAATTCTCGCTGCCTCAGGAAGGCAGCCAACGTACTCAAAGGCTCCTCCCATTCTGTTTGTAATCCAACTATTGGGTAGAAGATACAAAAGCTTAAACATACATGATTTTCCAATGGCAGGGCATGTAGATACGCAGAAACTCAAACTTCAATAATCAAGTATTTTTCCTCCTAAAATCATAGAGCAATTCTGTGAAACATGTTATACATGTCAGGTAGAGGGCAAACCAACTTGTAATCAAACCAGCATTTTTCATACCCATACCAGTTTTTTTGAAGAACCATCACTCTGGCATTAGTAGATTGTCTAAGACCACTACGAAAAACAAAAACTTGACTGAGATTTTTGAGAATGTAACTAAAAGTATTGATGAGGACAGAGCGGTGGACAATATTGAATTTAGTAAAATCTTTGACAAGGGTCCGCATGATAGACTGCTTAGAAACATCAGATCATATAGGATTCAGGGCCAGCTTGCAAATTGGACACAAAATTGACGGTTGGAGACAGAGGGTGGTGGTGGCGGGCTGTTTTTCAGACTGGAAGACTGTGACCACTGATATTCTGCAGGGATCGGGCTGGATCCACTGTTGTTTGTCACTTATATAAATGATTTGGATGAGAATTTAGGAGGCATGGTTAGTAAGTTTGCGGATGACATCAAATTGGTGGTATAGTCAACAGTGAAGAAGGTTATCTCAAATTACAAAGGGATCTTGATCAATTGGGCCGTTGTGCTGAGGAATGACAGATGGAGTTTAATTTGGATAAATGTGAGGTAGACAATTCTCCATAACATAATGGTTGTGTTCTTGTGCAACCCACATTATAGAAAAATCACGCTTTAGAAACAGGACTTAAAGTGTTGGCGCTGTAATCACATTACAGCCAACACACATATTTTTAAAAGTTTGCAGTACAGAAACAGCGTCCCCAATTCATCAATTGCATTACAGCAATTGACGAAATGCGCATTATAATCTGTGCTGCATTTTGATAAAACAAACAGCATCAGGACTTCTCCAATTAATAGTAGGGCCCTGGGTAGCATTGTCAAACAAAGAGACCAAAGGATTCAGGTGTATAGTTCTTTGAAATTTGCGGGGCAGGTAGACAGGGTGGTTAAAAAGGCATTCAGCATGCTTGCCTTCATTGCTCAGACCATTGAGTGTAGGAATTGGGGCGACATACTGCGGTTGTACAACATGTTGGCAAGGCCACTTTTGAGTGTACAGTTCTTTGCTGTGGGAAGGATATGAGTAAATTGGAGAGGGTTCAGAAAAGATTCACCAGGACTGGAGAGGCTGAGTTCTAAGGAAAGGCTAGACAGGTGGAACTTTATTCACTGGAGCATAGGATGTTAAGGGATAACCTTGTTGAGGGTTATAAAATAATCAATGAGTGGTATAGATAAGGTGAGTAGCAAATGTCTTTTCTCTAGGATAGATGTGTTCAAAACTAGGAAGCATATTTTTAAGGTGAGTGGAGAAAGATTTAAAAGGGACCTGAGGGGCAACTTTTTCACACAGTGGGTGGTTCATGTGTGGAATAAACTGCCACAAGAAGTGATAGATGCAGGTACAGTTACAACATTTAAAAGACATTTGGACAGTTACGGGAATAGGAAAGGTTGAGAGGGATGTGGGGCAAACTCAGGCGTATGGGACGGGCTTAGTTTGGGAAACTTGGTTGGCATGGATGAATTGGACCAAAGGGTCTGTGACTGTACTGAATGATCCTGACTCTAAAATATTGCGCATTGCAAAACTATCAGAATAAAATTGCGAAGATATATTTCAGTTTATTTATTTTATGTCAAGTCTTTTAATTATGTCCATTCCCAGGTGTTTAAGAAAATGGTTATATTTTGCCTGGAGAAAAAGTACTGCAACAATTTATTGCTGTTATTTCAACTCAGCAATGAATTTAACACTTGACATGAAACAAATTACTGGGTAATTTTCAATCAGCTAATCCAAAGAAATTAAACTAATTATTTGATCATTCGCTGTTTGATTAATTCTGAGATTTGAAAGTACTTTGGATTGGTTTAGTTTAAAAACTAGTTACACCCAACAGTCTGGTGAATGTGCAGTTTTAACATGCTTTTAATGTGCATTAAAAATGGGTCTATATACATCAAACTTAATTTAGAATGATAAAACCTCTCTAGCGCAAGAAAGTTGTCTGGTTGCCTCAAAGTTCTGCTGACCTTTTAAATATGTTTTTCCCAGCATTCAGTTTGAGAGCTTGACTCAATGTTGTTTGAAGGATTAGATGACAAAATGGAGGTGAAGGTAGCTGCTTGATCAAAAGATTAATTGGAAAGGAATGGTTTCTGTGACACATCATTGTG
This sequence comes from Chiloscyllium plagiosum, assembly GCF_004010195.1. NCBI lineage: Eukaryota > Metazoa > Chordata > Chondrichthyes > Orectolobiformes > Hemiscylliidae > Chiloscyllium > Chiloscyllium plagiosum. Next base: position 57,313,930 of record NC_057721.1, on the reverse strand, counting down.
ATTGATCATGAAGTGACCTTTATGAACAAAGTTGTTTCTCCTACCCAGGTTTATACACAAAAGAAGTACTTTTAGAATTTTATTCCTTTTAAAGTTTAAAAAAATGCTATTTATTATGATGATCAAGCATTGTGTTTGCCATGTTGAAGTACAACTTTGGCAATTTTGAATATTGTATATTTTTAAAATGTCAAGTATTTTCAGATTGTTGTTAACATACTGTAAAATGCAAATCAGGCACATACATGTCATTTTTTTTGATACACTTACGTGTAGAGACGGTTCTGAAATTCTAGCATTGTTGTTTTAAACTCAGATTGCTGTCATGCCATGTAAATATGGGATGATGCTGCAACAAGCAGTAGTTTAGATTTTTCTGCTGCTGATGAAACAATACAACAAGCAGAACAGCGTAAGGTTGAAAACAAAGAAAATAAAATAGATAGAGCAAGGTGAGGCCATGTTTGCATTTTAAAAACCTAGAGAATGTGGGAAAGGCAAAGGGAAGAATGCAAGTTATGCAATGTTATGATTTTTGATATCATTTCTAATCATATTGTTTTAAATGGCAACTTTGACAATTCCTTTCCTTCACGCCAATGTTTTTTTTAAAATTATTGGTCATTGCATTAAGTATAGGAGATGGGAGGTCATGTTGTGGCTATATAGGACATTGGTGGCCACTTTTGGAATTCTGCATTCAATTCTGGTCTCCCTACTCTAGGAAAGATGTTGTTAACCTTGAAAGGGTGTAGAAAAGATTTACAAGGATGTTCCCAGAGTTGGAAGGTTTGAGCTATTGGGAGAGACTGAACAGGCTGGATGATTTCCCCAGGGCATCAGAGGCTATGGGGTGACTGTATAGATGTTTGTAAAATTGTAAGAAGCATGGATAGAGTGAATACCAAGGTTTTTTCCCACGATAGGGGAGTCCAAAAGTCGAGGGCATAAGTTTATGGTGAAAGGGGAAAGGTATAAAGGGGACCTAAGGGACAAGGTTTTCACACTGAGTGTGGTGCATGTATGGAATGCGCTGCCAGAGGAGGTGTTGGAAGCTGGTACAATTACAACATTTAAAAGGCATCTGGATAGGTACATGAATAGGAAGGGTGTAGAGGATATGGGCCAAATGCTGGCAAATGGGACTAGATTTATGTAGGATATCTGGCCAGCATGGACGAGTTGGATCAAAGTGTCTCTTTCTGTACTGTACAACTCTAAGACATTAAACTGTATGGGTGTTCCATAAGATGTCAAGCAGAGAGGAAATAGGCCATAAACAATAAACGTTTCCTTTAAAAGTTAAGTAAGACTGGTCATGCAGTCACCTTACAGTGGAACAAACAGGCTGTATACCGCAAAGAAAAATTAGAGGGAGAATTGCTGTCCACCACTGCTATTGCGACATACTGTCTGATTTGTATATATTTTTAATAAGTTTATTTTAAGTTTGTGGATTTTTATGATGTGAGTTTTCTGTAAGTCTGAACTTGAAGTATTTCTGTAACAATACTGATTTATTTTATTTGAAACAGTTTGTGAGAGCTACTTTAGTAGCATTGTGGCTATTTGGTTACTTTAGGGTATTTTACAACTTAGCCAGGTAAACCATTTTGCTTTAAGAGATGGAAATGTGTTGCTGGAAAAGCGCAGCAGGTCAGGCAGCATCTAGGGAACAGGAGAATCGACGTTTCGGGCATTAGCCCTTCTTCAGGAATCAAGTCTATTAGAAATGTCCAGATTTTGAGTTTTTTCATAGATTTGTGGAAAGACTTGGAGACTTTTTTTTCTCAGTTTTACTCTGTTTGGACCAGTTCTGTCAAGTCATTGGATGGGCATGGTAATATAGAGCAGAACTCCTCAGAAGGGAGAATATCATAAAACTAGATACCTTGGTGCCAAACCAGCAGTGTTGGGATAAAACCTTGACTAGGTTACTTGAAGCACTGTAGATTTAAGGTCAGGCGTATGACAGCTTCTTCCAGGAGCTATCAGTGTTTGCAGTCTGGGAGTTAAAATCTCACTTATTTTAAACAAAGCAAAATGTAAGGATTTTTTTTTTCTCTGGTCTGAGTACTGTAAAATGGGTGCTTTCAGGTACTGTACAATGAGCTCCTTTTTTTTTTGGAAGTTGCAAAGGTTATACCTTTGGATGGGATTGTACTTCTGTGTGTTCTAAACTCTTTGAATTTGTGTTGGCTTATTCCATTTTATCTTTATTTCTTTTGGTTGATAAATTTGTTCTATCATCAAAACGATCTGCAACAATATGTGTTTATGTTTCAGCAAAAGACCAACTCATAAAACCAAAACAAAACATGATCTATCAAGCCAGGTTTCAGTTTGGGATTTGACTTGTCCAATATTATTATAATTGCCTTAATTGACTTTGTTTACTTGTCTTAGTATCAAACTCTGAATAAAGTATTTAGATTTTTGCTTTGGTATTGACATCAATAACAATTTACAGAACAAAATACACAAAAGATTAGGCAAAATTCAATGATATGTATTGTTTAAGTAAAAACATTTTAAAAAAATAGTCAGAGTCATACAGCATGGAAACAGACCCTTCAGTCCAACTTGTCCATGCTGATCAAGTTTCCTATACCAAACTGGTCTCATTTGCCTGCATTTTTGCCCAAATCCCTCTAAACCTTTCCTATTGTGTACCTGTCCAAATGTCTTTTAAACGTTGTTACTGTACCTGCATCTATCACTTCCTCTGGCAATTTATTCCACATATGAACCCCCCCCCACCTTCTAATTCTATAGTATTGATCTGAATTGTTGCAAAGAAAGTCCTAATCTCATTATTGTTTGTGGGAACTTACTGTGCACAGATTTGTTGTTCACAGTTCTACATTACAATAATAGAATACTCCCTTTCTTATTTTATATCTTTTTCTCAAGAAACAGAATTTCACTGCAATTCATTTCTTCACCCATATAACTGATAATGAATTGTTGCATTATGAATTGGGCTGGAGGTGTGTGGTTTACAAAAGTGCTTAGCCATCACACATTTACTGCTAAGCACAAGATCCAGTATACTGCACATGTGCAAACTATGTCGCCTCTAGTTTCCAGTGTAGCTGGAACAATATATAATCAGTTAAAATAAAACAAAGAATAGAGATTGCTGAAGGTCTGAAACAAAGACAGGAATCACTGGAGAAACTGACCAGATGTGGCAGCATCTATAGATAGAAATAGGTTTGGAGGGTCTGAGCTGAGGGCAAGGCTGAAGAGGATCCAGGCTTTTTTCTCTGGAGCATTGGAGTTTGAGGGGTGACCTTACAGACTACTGCCTGGTGGCTGTCACCTCCATAATTATGAAGTACTCCAAGAGGTTAATCATAGCTCATTATCAACTCCCACGAACCAAACTGCCTTGATCCTTTGCAACTCGTGTACTGCCCCAACAGGTCTACCCAGGCACCATTTTCCCAGCCTTACGCTCAATCCTGGAACATCTGGATAATAATTAGGCTCCTACTTACTGAATAAAGCTCTGCTTTCAAAACCATAATTCCAAAATCACTGAGACCTCTGTCTTCAACTCCTTCCTCTAACTGGATCCTTGATTTCCTGATCCATAGACCGCAGTCGGTAAGAATAGGTGATAATACCCTCCTCCATGATAATCCTCAACATTGGTGCCCAGCAAGGCTGTGTACTCAGCCCCCTACTATACTCCTTATACACTCATGACTGTGTGACCAAATTCCACTCAATCTCTTTTTACAAGTTTGCTGACAACACCACTGTTGTAGGTTGAATATCAAGCAACGATGAGACAGTGCACAGGAAAGACATTGAGTGTTTAGTGACATGGTGTAAAAATAAACACTCTATCAGCATTAGCAAAACAAAGTTGCTGGTCATTGACTTCAGGAAATGGAGTGGAGGGCATGCTACTCAATGGTACTGAGTTGGAGATGGTTGAGAGCGTCAAGTTTCAGGGAGTGCTGGTCGCCAACAATCTGTCCTGGTCCACTCACATCGATGCAGTGGTCAAAAAAGAAAAACAATGCCTCTACTTCCTTAGGAGACTAAGGAAAGTTGGCATGTCCACAAACACTTGCCAATTTTTATAGATACACCTTGGAAGTATCCTATCTGGATGTGTCACAGCGTGGTATAGCTCTTCCCAAGTCTGCATCAAACTACAGAGAGTCATGAACACAGCTCAGTCTATCACATAAATCAGTTTTCCATCCATCGACTCCATCTATATTTGCGGCTGTCTTGGGAAACCAACCAACATAATCAAAGACCCCTTTCACCCCAGTTATACGCTTTTCCACCGTCTTCCATCAGGCAGAAGATATAAAAGTTTGAACATGCACATGAACAGATTCAAGAACAACTTCCTCCCTCCTGTTATCAGGCATTTGACTGGACATCTCAAATGTTAATGTTGATCTCTCTCTCTCTGTCTCTACGGCTGTAAGTGTGTATTCTGCACTCTGTTCTGCTACCATCATGCACTTTGTATGATATAAGCTGTGTGTATAGCATACAAAACAACATTTTTTGATGTATCTCAGTACATGTGACAACAGTAAATCAAACACAAACTCATAAAGGTTTATAAAATTATAAGGTGCATGAATAGGGTGAATCACCAAGGTCTTTTTCCCAGGGTAGAGGAGTCCAAAATGAGAGGGCATAGGATTAACGTGAGATGGGGAAGATTTAAAAGGGACCTGAGGAACAACATTTTCATGCAGAGGGTGTATGGAACTAGCTGCTGGACGAGGGTGCAGAGACAGGTACAGTTACTGCATTCAAAAGGCAGCTGGATGGGTACAGAGGAACTTCAATTGTCCAACATTCGATTATCGGAATATCGGATTATCCGGCAAAATCGCAAGGTCCGATGCTTGGCGAAACTATGTTATCTGGCATTCGATTAACCAAATGAAATACTCCCCACCTGTGTCCTTCGGATATTGAGGTTCCTCTGTACATGAATAGGAATGGTTTAGAGGCATGTGGGCCAAAGGCTGGCAAATGGGACTAGATCGATTTAGAGTATCTGATTGGCCTGGATGAGTTTGACTGAAGGGTCTGTTTTCGTGCTGTATGACTCTATGACTCTATAAATCACAGTTAATGTCTTGACCCTTCTTCAGAATTGCTAATTCTGAAGACATGTCACTGGACTCAAAACATTAACTCTGCTTTCTCTCCACAGATGGTGCCAGACCTGTTGAGTTTCTCCAACAATTTCTATATATATTCAATTGAATTAGGGTTACTCTGCCATATGGGACCCACAGTAAAGTGAACCTTCTGTGTAAATTATGTAGCCTCTTACTTTTTAATGCCCATTTGACAGTTGTGGAATAATCCTTGAATGTGATCCAATGCCTTCAGAAGAAAAAAAGAGAATTGGAGGGGAAGGGGGAAGGGGAGAGTGAATTGTTCTGGAATTTCTCTCCTGTGACAATCAGACTTATTGCTGCTTTACTTCATTTTATTCTGTGCTGAACAATGTAGAAACTGGCAGCTAACAGTTTGTCACTGTCTAGAGCTGCCCAGTGTTAGATGTGTTATACTATCTGTGGTTGAGAGTTTCCTGTGCCGTAAATGAAGGTCCATGTTCTTGTCCATTTAAATTAAGTTGCCTTGCATGAGATCATTTCCTTTATTCTTAGAGAAACTATTAGCTGACTAGCTATTTTCCTATTTAATATTTGTTTCAGGAAGGTACAAATGGTGTAATGTATGTACAGCTTTTTCCTTTCACTTTACTACTCCCTCAGGGAAACCACAAATAAAACTTTTTGTAAACCTTGGCACTTCTAGGTGGTGTGGAATCGGAGATAAAAATGGTCTGTTTGTTGAGACAAAGGCTTAAATTTGCTTTATAAATACAAGAAACAGTTGTTAGGACCCAGTTGTACTCCTAATTAAATGGACAGCATGTGATCACAATGGCTGGTGTAATTTACATGCACACGAAATAGAAGTAATGTGTTGTGTTCATTCCGAATGCTTGGAACACTCCAGTTTCACGTGCAATTTGTGATGGCAAGTTTTTGCTGGTTTTACACCAAGTTCTAAAACCTGATTTAGATCTATTCTGAGTCAGATGGGTGATTGTTACTCCTGCAATATATAGTTACTTGACCAGTGGTAGTCTGGATTCATTTGTTTTTTTTAAGCCAGAGTACGTTTAAGTGTGTGAGGCCAAAAAGTGATCATTTTAGCATTACGAAGTCACGATGTTAAGCTTCTAGATCAGTTATAATCTCATTGAATGGCAGAAAACTTGCCAACTGTTATATTGACATTGTCCATTTGGTCAGGTGGATTGACTAACTTAATAAGCGTTTGCACACTTACAATAGTATCAGAAATAAAACAAGTGAATTTACCTTCATGGATATGACGTAGCATGGCCTCTGTCATGGCTACTACAGGCTGGGTCTGACTGGATGTAATTTTCCAAACAATAAAATCCATAGTAATGACAGGAAACATATGGAAGGAGAATTGCAATATTGATAAAAAAATAATTACCACAGGAGAAAAGAGGGATCTTAGTCGGATTAGCAGGCTGTATAAACTGTTGGGGAGGATTGAGCAGCAGCAAAAGATGTAAAATTCTGTTGCCTGCAGGAATGATGTAATGTCAGGATATATAAATAGAGCTTACAGATGCATGTAGCAAAAACAATGTGGTTATAATGGATGATTTTAATCTTCAGATCGTTGGGAAGAAATGAACAGCAATTCCCAAAGGCATAAATTTGGAGTGTATTCAGGGCAGTTTTCTAAAAAAAAATCCAGATTTGATGAGGGAACAGGCTACACTCTGTTTAGAGATATGAAACAAACCAGAATCAAACAAATTCTGACGGTAAGGGAACATCTTGCAAGATGTGACCATAGTGTGGTTGAAGTTGAAACTGGCAAGGAAGAATCATGCACTAAGGCCTTCTTTCCATTTGGTTACGATAAACTTTGAAGAGATGAGACATTAGCTGATCACGGTAAACCGGACTGAACTGTTAAATAGCCAATTGACAATCAATGTGAAGCATTGAAAGCATTGTTTGGTAAAATACAAAATGAGCACACAAAAGCAAAAAGTTCAGCTTGTGTAGTTAAGCAGCTGTGATGAGTATCTGAGGTAAAATACAGTATTAAGCTAAAAGAAAAGACTTACACAAAAGCAAAAGAATCCAATGGCTTAGAGAGCTGGTTAGAGCGCCAAAGAGATCTATGAAGTATGAAGAAGTGCAGAAAGTAAATATGAATAAAAGCATTACAAAGGATCAATACCAACGAGTTGTCAAATGTATTAAGAGGAAAACAGTAAATAGCAACACTAACTACACATTATACATTATGACACATTACATTGCAAAGTATGGCTGAAATAATCATTAGCAAACAGTAGTTCACTGGCGAACATAACTACATCAGAGATCTTACTTGTTGTGGACTTTCCATGCAAGAGCCTGACAACTTCCTCTGTTAGTGGCAGTATTCACTGAGAATATTCACTGAGAAACAATGAGGTAATGCCATTTGTCAAACATAAACAAGTCTGTTTCCACTTATTCCCATGATCTGCTGTGGAAGACGGTGGGTATCAGTAGTTCTCACTATTCACATCCATGAATAGTACAAGTTTTGCAGTTCACTATGAAGTCCTGAATCACTTAATTAAGTAGCTCACTGTTATGGACCAGACCAAACCTCCTCAAAATATTCAGAAGATAGATTGTCTTGGCACTAACTTTTTCTGATTTCAAGGGGAAACATAAGGTGTTGCATTTCAGATGAATTTCAATTGGTCAAACTACTGGATTAAAAGAAAGGAGGAGTTGGACGAGCTTAACTTTATTAGAAAACTTAACAGAATAATAAATACAATAATTATTACTAACTAGCTATTCCAATATAGTAATATCCCATAAACACATCCTTGGCAAAAGGCAAATTCAGAGATCAGTTTGTCTCACTATCAACTGCAGTAGCAGGAAGAAAATCCCCAGCTTTTGGCAGTAACCATGAGAGCGAAAAAAATTGCTTCCACTTCTTCTGGACCCCAAAAGCAATTGCTGAATACTAAAACTAAAAATTGGGGTTCTGTGGGAGCATGAACATGCCCATTCGGGCTGCTTCTATTGTTCCAACTTTAAGAAAAAGCTCACGGCCTCATAAGCTGTTTACTCTAATGGCTCTGGTAGACTGCTGTATAACTCTGCCTTAAAAACTCCCTTCCCAAAAAAAAAGGACAAAATATACCTCTTAAAGCCACGGTTTCATCATATCACATACTCTTAAAAGCAAATTAATGTAAACACTGTTCCCATCTTTCATCCTCCATTATGATAAGTGCATCATAAAAACTCAGCTGCCAGTATCCTCAGTTGCAAGGAATCTTGTTCCACCGTAGCTGTGCTCACTAACCTATATCCCAATTCATGCATGCCTCAATTTTGAAATTTTAACCTTGTATTCAATTCTTTCTGCAGCATCACCATACCCTGTCTCTGTAACTTCCTGAAATCTTGCGAGAACTGAATTCCACCAAATTGGCCCTCTTGCACATTCTCCATTTTTATCCCAACAATTAGCAGCTACAATTTTAATTATCTAAGTGCAAGGTAATGAAACACTTTTCCCAATAATTTCTCTCTCTCTTTGCAGCTGAAAATGTGTTGCTGGAAAAGCGCAGCAGGTCAGGCAGCATCCAAGGAGCTGGAGAAACAACGTTTTGGGCATGAGCACTTTCTCAGAAATGGCTCAGATTCCTGAGGAAGGGCTCATGCCCAAAACGTCGATTCTCCTGCTCCTTGGATGCTGCCTGACCTGCTGCGCTTTTCCAACAACACATTTTCAGCTCTGATCTCCAGCATCTGCAACCCTCACTTTCTCCTCTCTCTCTTTGCAACCTATCTCACTTACAAAACTTTTGGTCATTGTGATGGATGGCAGTTATAGGAAGGGAGAAAAGCTGCACATACAGCCAGGTAGATGGGTAAACTCCAAGAAAGATAAGAAAGTAGGCGGGTAGTACAGGAGTCTTATCTATCTATCCCCATTTCAAACACGTATGCTGTTCTGGAAAATGTAGGAAGTGATGGACTTTCAGGAAATGTAGCACGAACAGCAAAGTATCTGGTATCAAGACTGGCTCGAATGTAATGAGGGGTACATCGGGTTCCACACAATCGATTGCGTTATAGCGGACTCTCCAGTCAGGGGTACAGACAGACGTTTCTCTGGCCAGCAGCAAAAAATCAGAAAGGTGTGTTGCCTCCCTGGGGCCAGGATCAAGGATGTCTCAGATAGGGTGCACAATGTTCTCAAAGAGGAGAGGGACCAGCAGGAGGTCATTGTACACATTGGAACTAACGACATAAGAAGGGAAAAGGTACTGAAGGGAGAATATAGAAAGTTAGGCAGGAAATTATAAAGGAGGTCCTCGAGGGTAGTAATGTCTGGATTACTCCTGGTGCTATAAGTTAATGAGAGTAGGAATAGGAGGAAAGAACAGATGAATGCATGGCTGAAGAGCTGGTGTATGGGAGAAGGATTCACATTTTTGGATCATTGGAATCTCTTTTGAGGTAGAAGTGACCTGTACAAGAAGGAGGGATTGCACCTGAATTGGAAGGGGACTAACATGCTGGCAGGGAGATTTGCTAGAGCTGCTCGGAAGAATTTAAACTAAAAAGGAGAGGGGTTGGCTCCCAGGGAGAATCTGAGGAAAGGGATCAATCTGAGACTGGTACAGTTGAGAAAAGAAGCAAGTCAAAAAGTCAGGTCAGACAGGAACAAAGCAGAGAACAAAGTAGGACTGGTAAATTAAACTGCATTTATTTCAATGCAAGGGGCCCAACAGGAGTGGCAGATGAATTCCGGGTATGGTTAGGAATATGCGACTGGGATATCATAGCAATTAGAGAAATGTGGCTCGGGGATGGACGGGACTGGCAGCTTAATGTTCCAGGATATAAATGCTATAGGAAAGATAGAAAGCTAAGTAATAGAGGAGGGGGAGTGGCATTTTTGATAAAGGATAGCATTACAGCTGTACTGAGGGAGGATATTTGGGTGGAACTGAGAAATAAGAAAGGGATGATCACTTTATTGGGATTGTATTATAGAGCCCCTAATAGTAGAAAATTGAGAAACAAATTTGTAAGGGGATTTCAGTTATCTGTAAGAATAATAGTGTGGTTGTGGTAGGGGATTTTAACTTTCCAAACATAGATTGGGACTGCCATAGTGTTAGTTGGAGAGGAATTTAAGTGTGTACAGGAAAATTTTCTGATTGGATATGTGGATGTACCTACTAGAGAGGGTGCAAAACTTGACCTACTCTTGGGAAATAAGGCAGGGCAGGTGACTGAGGTGTCAGTGGGGAACCATTTTGGGGCCAACAACCATAATTCTATTCGTTTTAAAATAGTGGTGGAAAAGAATAGACTAGATCCAACAGTTAAAGTTAAAAATTAGAGGAAGGCTAATTTTGACGGTATTAGGCAAGAACTTTCAAAAGCTGACTGGGTGCAGATGTTTGCAGGTAAAGGGATGGCTGGAAAACGGGAAGCCTTCAGAAATGAGATAACCAGAGTCCAGAAACAGTATATTCCTGCTAGGGTGAAAGGAAAGGCTGATTGGTGTAGGAAATGCTGGATGACTAAAGAAATTGAGGGTTTGGTTAAGAAAAAGAAGGAAGCATATGTCAGGTGTAGACAGGAGACATTGAGTGAATCCTTAGAATATAAATGCAGTAGGCATATACTTTAGAAAGAAAACAGGAGGGAAAAAGGGGACATGAGATAGCTTTGGCAAATAGAGTTAAGGAGAATCCAAAGGGTTTTACAAATACATTAAGGACAAAAGGGTACCTCGGGAGAGAATAGGGCCCCTCAAAGATCAGCAAGGTAGCCTTTGTGTGGAGCCACAGGAGATGGGGGAGATACTAAACAAGTATTTTGCATCAGTGTTTACTGTGGAGAAGGATATGGAAGATCTTAAATGTGGGGAAATAGATGGTGACATCTTGAAAAATGACCATATTTCAAAGGAGGAAGTGCTGGATGTCTTGAGATGCATAAAGATGGATAAATCCCCAGGACCTGATCAGGTGTAACCTAGAACTCTGTGGGAAGCTAGGGAAGTGATTGCTGGACCCCTTGCAGAGATATTTGTATCATTTATAGTCACAGGTGAGATGCTGAAAGACTGGAGGTTGGCGAACATGGTATCATTATTTAAGAAAGGTGGTAAGGACAAGCCAGGGAGCTATAGAACGGTGAGCCTGACATCAGTGGTGGGCAAGTTGTTGAAGGGAATCCTGATTTACATGCATTTGGAAAGGCAGTGACTGATTAGGGATAGTCATCATGGCTTTGTGCTTGGGAAATCATGTCTCACAAACTTGATTGTGTTTTTTGAAAAAGTAACAAAGAGGATTAATGAGCAGTGGACATCATCTATATGGACTTCAGTAGGGCGTTCGACAAGGTTCCCCATAGGAGACTGATTAGCAAGTTTAGATCTCGTGGATATGTGTCCTATTTATACACACACACACACACCTACCTTTACTCACTATGCTAATTTAGATTAATGGTAACTCAGTTGTGAGCTAGAAAATATAACCATGGCTTCTTTCCCTAAATTCTGAAAAGGGCCTTTGGGAAGATGAATCTTTGTATCCTGTTTTGTAAAATGTGTTTGTAATCTTAAATTGTAACTTGTAATTTCTTGTAATTTATGCTTGGAACCTAAATCCATGGCAATAACTATGTTCCTCCAGTCAGTTAATGCATTTTTATCAACCCTTTTCCACATAGAACAACTGTCCAGTTGGAGCATGGTTTAACTGGAAAATTTAGTAAACTTTATGTGCTCATTATTGTGCAGTCATATTCAATATGGCATTGGAGTTGTATGATCAATCAACTATATTCAAAATTCCTGCTTGAGGTAGTCCCTGATTTAATTTTGGGCAGGAAATGACTGCGCCTTCCTCCACATGAATCTAATCAGAAACAAAAGTTCTATTATGTGTTGCTGAAGGAGCTCTGGCCAGTTGAGTTGACAGAAGAAAGTTTCTCAAATTTAACAACAGTTTTGTGTCTTGTTGAGCATGAGCATCTGTCAAAGCAAAATGTTACATTCAGGAGCTATAAGTTATATATCTAAACGATCTTAGAAATGCGGGCAGTGGATGCATTTTGCATTACTGAACAGGTAAGCAAGCTACAGGTGTAATGGATGTTCTAGAAAATCAGACTTTTTCAGCGATACTATAAAACAGCAGTTTCATTGTCTTGTAGATTAAACATTCAAACTTGATCTGTAAATGAAACTTTTGCTTTATATTGAAGTGTTTTGAGTAGCTTTTCACCTTGACCAGGGCTATGTTCAATCTCTGCTGTTGAAATTAGAATGGAAACACTCTATTTAAGGACATAAATTGCTACAGAGTCATGGAGATGTACAGCACGGTATACAGACTCTTCAGTCCAACTCGTCCATATCCTAAATCAATCTAGTCCATTTGCTAGCATTTGGCCCATATCCCTCCAAACTCTTCCTATTCATATCATCATCGAGATGTCTTTTATATGTTGTAATTGTACCAGTCTCCACCACTTCCTCTGGCAGTTCATTCCATACATGCACCCACCCTCTGTGTTATTACTGATGAATCTGTTATTTTTTCAGGAGGTGATGTTTTCCTTTTGAATGTATAACTTATTAAGAGTGTTCTTTTTGGTCATTATCCGATCAAACAACAACATCTACAAAGTTGTAAATTCATTTTTTGGGAGACCTCTCTGAATAGCTAGACAATCATTAGTTATTGAATTTGTTTAAAAACAAAAAAAAAGACTAATGGTGCACCACCTCAGCAAAGATGTACATGTGAGCAAGCCGGGGAGGCAAGGTCATTAGGTTAGTGTTATTATGTCATCTGTATCAAATTGCCTGAAGAGTTAACATCATCTCATCTGGGTTTAATTCCTCAATATGTGGGGGGTGTTTTCCTTCAAAGAAGGAATATTACCCTGCAGATTACCCTTTATAGATAGATGGCAATGGGAAAATGCTGGTATTAATTGGAGCTGAAATTCCATTAACTTTGAGAGTAACTCTCTCGTGGCATATGGATAACCTCTGAAGATCAAAATTAAGTTACAGACTTTTAACTCATCTATATTTTTGTAATCTATATTGCAAATTCAGTTAAATGAAAACCAGATTAATATTAAACTTAAATCAAAAAAACTATATCAAAGAAGCTCTGTGTCATTGCCACAGAATACAGCTGTCACATTCACAGTAAGTGACTTTGTTGTTGATGATCAAAATTAAAGAAGATTATTTGGACGATAACTGAGACAAACTTAATAGCAGTGGAATTTTTGAGGTCTGTGTCCCATCTGAGCTTTGCAAATATAAAACTTTCAGAGAGAGGAGCATAGACTTGAACAAGAATGGGCGATCCAGTGTTGTTCTATAAATACTTTCTGAAATTTCAAAGCGTTGCAAACCAGATGCAAGTCTGAAAATTCAGTAGACTGCTTATAATGTGGTTAGTACGTCAGTATACTTTAATAATCACAATCATCGCATGCAACCTGAGGTTATAAATGTCTTGGACTCCATCTTACTTGGGACAAAAGAGAAAGTCTCCATAGTCTCAGAGGACCACAGCACTGCTCTCCCGTTACAGAGTGACAGCTGGTGATGTTTAACCTTAGGGTCGCCACACAGTTAACATCACTCTGCATCACAAATCAGCTGTCCAACCAACTAAGCTAAACAATGCGCTTACCTGGGACTACTTGAAGCATTACAGTGTATTCTAACAGATGAAAGGCTTAACAGACAATCAATTTTTCAATGTATAATTTCAGTTACATCACACTGCAAATTTTTGCTATAAATTCTGTGTTACGATCGAGCCCTCCACTATCACCTGATGAAGGAGCGTCGCTCCGAAAGCTAGTGTGCTTCCAATTAAACCTGTTGGACTATAACCTGGTATTGTGTGATTTTTAACTTTGTACACCCCAGTCCAACACCGGCATCTCCAAATCATCAAATTGTATGACATTTAAAGGAGAAACAACAAGATGGATAGTTCCTGGTAATTCCCGGGATAGAATGAAGTGATTTTACAGCCGACGAGGGAGCCATTCAGCCAGTTCCATCTTTGGCCAATCTCGCAAAAAAGCTACCCACTCTTCTGCCCTTAAATATTCTCTTTTTCAAATATGTATTTCCCTTTTAATTGTGATTTTTGGCAAGACACTCAAGTAATTTTCTGTGAAAATAAAGGTTTGGAAAAACTCATTTCAGTTGTTTGATGTTGATCTGAATTGAACTGACTCACTGACCAATGGAAATAGTGTTATCCAATATTACAAATGTCCTGTCCACTTTAGTCTGTCAGGTAGCACAAAACTAGTTACTCCTGTAAACGTTGAAATCCTGTGACATTCGGAACCAAAGAAATAAGAGCAGAAGAAGGCCATTCGGCCCCTCAAGCCTGCTTTGTCATTTAATAAAATGATTGATCTAATTGTGACCTTAATTCCACTTTCCTGACTGCCCACCATAATCTTCGACTCACTTATCGATCAAAAATCTATCCACCACAGCCTTTAATATATTGATGATTCAGTTTTTACTATTTGCTGGAGAAAAAATTCTGAAAGTTAATGTCCCTCTGTAAGAAAACATCCCTACTCATATCCATCTTCAATGAAAGATGCCTTAGTTTTAAACAGTGTCCCCTCATTGTAGATTTCTCTATGAGAAGAATTATCCCTTCAGCCATCTACCAAGCCCCTTCAGAATCTGGTGTGTTACAATAAATTGTATTCCCTATTTCGAGTTAAACAGGAGTTTGCCAACTTTTCCCTGACATCCCCATCTCCTCTGACTGGCTTCCTGTTTTGATTTAAACTGGATATTGTGCTCTTTGTATTTGTCTTCATGTGGTTTCTTCCAATTTTCATGAAAACAGACTGAGAACACTTGGTGGACCAAGGATGAATCACTGCTTCACTATTCATCCCTTAACAACACTTGTCATTGATCTCGTGATGGGATGTGATTCTATGTGACAGTTCCGTTGAAGTAATGTTTTAATTTTCCAGATTGATGATCATAACAGATAAGAAGATTGAACTCTGCCACACAGATAAAAGGTACTGCCTGTATAAATTGAACATATTTAATTAGGGAATAATTTCCAATGCTGCAGTATTTTTAGAATCATCTTGAACATGCGGAGTCAATCCTGGGATATTGAGCCAACATGTACAAGTTAATTCCAAAAATAGCACCAAGATGTGGAACGTAGAGTATCTCAGGGAAATGTTGCCAGTTTGTGATCTTAAATAGGAAATGATTATTTGTGGCCCTTGACAACTGTTAATGGAAAAACAGGCTCTTTATTTATGGTCACATTTATATAGGTTTGAATTTCCATCAGGACGGTACTGTTATAAGTATTTTCAGAACTTTTAATGTTCGTAGCCCCTTTTAGCACATTAGATTTTTGAGAAGCCTGTGCAAGAAAGCTTATTGCAGTGATTCAATAAATGAAAATTAGAACTTAATTTTTGTTTGTCAAAACACATTAAACACTTTCTTGCTGATGAAAATTCATTTTTCAGCCATTTGTATTGTAGTTCGATAAGCTGATTGAATTTATTAAAGATTCAATCCCCTGTTATTTATCATCTCTGCATCTATGAATAGGAAATGTTTAGAAGAATGTGGGCCAAATGCAGGCACGCAGGACTAATTGAGTCTGGGAAACTTGGTCAGCATGGAAGGTTGGACCGAAGGGCATGTTCCCATACTTTATGATTCTATGAATACCTAATTATATAGTGAAAGGAAGGAGGTTGGGGGGAGGGTGGAGGGGTGGGGGTAGTTTGAGTGTGTGGGAATCTGGAATGTACTGTCTCGGAGGATACCTGAAGACTGCAACCTCACAACCTTTAAAAATACTTCGATGAGCACTTGAAAAGCCATAACATTCAAGGATATGAGCCATGTCCTGGAAAGTGGAACTACTGTAAATTTAGAGTAGTTTAGTCAGTCTGACATCCTGGGGCAAAGGGCCTCTTCTGTATAGTTTAATTCTGTGATTCTACAAATGATAGGATACTGAAAACTAAATGCTTGAATTTATATCAGGCATTGTCCTGCTGCTGATGTATCAAAGTTTAGTAAGAATTGTAGTTAATAAATAAATCGTTACTGTATTTCAATTAGCAGAAATGTTATTGTTACATTAAAAACATTATAGCTCAGGAGAAGAATGTATAGTTTCCAATCAAAACAGTTGTTTCCTATTATAGAAAATGACCAGACACTATGGGATGAATATGGTAGGGCTTGAACGATGTGGGAATAACAATAAATCTGCAAATATCATGTGAGATGTCCAGCAAGTCCTTTCTTGAGATCAGTAACAACAGGTTGTATTATTCCAGCAGAGTTCTGTGTGTTGAAGACGAGATTTTTGCTTTTTGCATTAACTGCAACTGCAGATCTCACCTCATTTGTGTGCAGCTTCCTGTCCTACCACCTGCTGCAATGAAACTTGATGCCAAGAATTGCCAACATGTAAATTGGAGCAGCCTCAGCTCGCTGCTTCCATCTCTGGACTTTCATTTGTGGTACCCGATGCCCACATTTCAGGACACACTTCATGGAAAGCGATAGCACCAACATCAATGCCCATGGACACAGGCATTGTCCTGCCATATCTCTGATGCACAACTCTGCTGCTTAGCTATGCCACGCTTTGCTGCGAACTTGCAACTATGATTTCAATGCTGCTGTAAGAACACTTTGCATGCAGGGACAGGCACCCAGCTCACATGCTAGACCCGGCTGCATTTCTGAACTGCTCATTCGCTACCTTAGCGCTCCCTCATCTTGAGCAGACCTGGATGCTCACAGCAGCTACCAAGCTCACACTGTCATGTTGTACTGTTTAGCACAGATACAAAGTCTGGAAGTTTGTCTTAATTGTCAGCTGTTTCAGTCAAGTCAAGGGAGATATCCTTCAGTCAGAGGGTCCAGGAACAGTAAGTCAAAGGCAGACTTGAATACCTCTCTAGGGACTTGGGCACTGCTGTTCAACAGCTTGGGGCGCTCAAAGTCAGGATCCTCACTTTGTGAGTGGCTAGGATACAAGGTACCCTGCCACCCATCTTGGTTATTTATGTAATATTATGGGACATTTCCTCCTAGAAAGATAGAAGGAAAGGCGTTAAGCAAGATGAAATTGGGTGGCGCATCTGTTTGTGATGGTACAGGTGGGGGAAAGGGGTGAGGTGTTCCTTGGAGGGAATAGGCAGCACAGAGAGCATGTAGGGTTAGCAGTGTGGATGTTGGGGGAAATGAGAGTAAGGGAAAGTGTTGTACGTCGGTCATTCTCCTATAATGCATGTTAATTTGCTATAACACGCTTGAGAAATTGAGGGCAGTGTTTCTAAAGTGCAAACTTTTAAAGTGTGCTTTGGTTATAATGCGATTCTGGTCCTATTAGTTTAAATGGTACTGCTGTTACACAATTTTGTCATAACATGGGATTGAACGAGAACAGAGCTACTGTGTTATAGCAGAACTGACTGTAGTGAGGTTGGCAGAGCATGAGCATTAGTGGGAGGTGAGTGTATGAACAGAAATAGAGTGTGTGTGCACGTCATTGATTGAACCAGATTGGCACGGTCTGTTGGTATAGTCTCTGCCGACCCTTGGGGAGGAGGGTGACTCTGCTGAGCTACTCCATCGACCAGGATCTCCAAGTGCCTGTTGGCAAAGTTGGCTGGCAAATTCCCCTGGTCTACCATGTCATAAACCATGCAGGATAGTTGTGGACTGACAGTGTTTGTCAGGGAGTGCAACAGCCTTTCAAAGTGATGTTGTCACTGGGCTAGTAATTCAGAAACCTAGGCGATGTTCTGGACACACTAGTTTGAAACCCACCATGAATTCAATTTTTAAAAATCTGGAATTAAGAGTTTAATGATGACCATGAAACCAATGTCAGTTGTTCATAAAAAAAAATCCTCTGAGCAAAAGAAACTGGTGTCCTGATCTGGTCTGACTGACATGTGACTCCAGACCCACAGCGGCAATGTGGCTGACTTTGAACTGCTTTCTGAAATCACCTAGCAAGCCATTCAGTTGGATCAACTGCTGAAAAGGAAGAAAGGAGAGAAACCGGACAGATGACCTGACATAACCTGAGGCACCAGAAATGACAAAACCAAACTCACTCCTGACAACCGTGCAAAGTCCTCTTACTAATATCTGGGAGCTAGTGCCAAAATGGGGAGAGCTGTCTCACAGACTAATCAAGCAATAGCCTGACATAGTCATACTCACAGAACCATGCCTTGCAAAAAATGCCCTAGATACTACCATCACACTTACTTCCTAGCTATGCCCTTTCTTAACTGCAGAACAGATCTAGCAGAGGTATACAGTAGGAGAGGGCTTCCCTCATCTGATGAATCAGCAATCCTCCATCTTGAACAGCACTGGAAGGAAGCACTGAGTATGGCAAAGTGCAGTACCTACCCTGGGTGGGGGATTTCAATGTGACTCAGCAGCAGCACACCTGATCGAGCTGGTGAACTCCTAAAGGCATTGCATCTACAAACATTCATCCTCTCCATCACCGAAGATCACTAGCAGCAATGCCTACTTTCTACAAGTTGCACTGCAGAAATTCAACCATACACAGCAACTTCCAAATGTGCAACCACTTCCAAATGTGCAACCACTTCCAAATGTGCAACCACTTCCAAATGTGCAACCACTTCCAAAGGACAACAGTGGCAGATACATGGGAACACCACCACTTGCAACATCCTCTCCATGACACTAAATATTCTGACTTGGAAATATATCACATTCCTTCAGTGTCACTTGGTCAAAAATCTGAGCCTCCAACCCTATTCACTTTGTGTGTGGATCTGGAGATCAGAGTCAAAAAGTGTGGTGCTGGGACAGCGCAAATGGTCAGGCAGCATCTGAGGAGCAGGAGAATCTATGTTTCGAGCATGATGAGAGTCAATTCTCCTGCTCTTCTGATGATGTCTGACCGGCTGTGCTTTTCCAGTGCCACACTTTTTGACTCTGAGGGCTGCAGATGCTAGAGATCACTTTGTCCCTACCTACAGCACGTGGAATGCAACAGTTTGCGAAGGCAGCTCTTGACCGCCTTCTCAAGGGCAACTAGGGATGGGCACTAAACACTGGCCCAGCTATGATACCTACATAGAATTAATGAGTAATTTTTTTAAAAAAGCTTAAAGCAGAACAGGATAAAGGGAGCAGAGCTGTGAATAAGTTGAAATTCACAGAGGACAAGTGATTGATGACTGTCAAGGAACACATTAGTTGAGTCATGTCTGAAGGTAATAAAATCATTGTTGAGGGTTTCAGTAAATGATTATTATGGAGACTGTGACCAAAAGCTTGAAGGAGAATATGTTTTTTGAAGCAGGAGGAGTGGAGGAGCTTTGAGAGACAGCTCCAGAGAGCAGATCACAGACATGAATCAAAATAAAAGAGAATCCAAACAGACCTAAGCCAGAGAGTAGATTGCTGAAGTTGGTCAAAGTAAAGGAAAATTCACAGGAGACTGGATCCAATGGAATAGAATAGAAGGAAACTTGTAGTATGTTGTATTAGTATGATTGAGTTAATAATGGATGAAGAAAATTATAAATTTGATTTGTTGTTGGCTCGTGCACTGGAATGTGAAGAATGGTTATTGGTTAAGTATCTGGTTATTCTGATTATTTCTGTCATAAGTAAATAGAATGTGTTTTTTCCACAGAAATCCTATTTCAGTCTTACCAGTACTGTGTTGGTATGAACAATTAAATTAATTAAAGAAATACATTTTCTCAAAACATTTCTAAAAGAAAATATTTTAACAACTTACTAATAATAAGAAAATACATTGCTGATTCACAGATCAGGTCAAGGATTGTTGAATGAATGATTTTATTGTCACATGTATTTGGGTAAATACAGTGAAAAGTGTTTTGTCACAATCTGGCACCATTTTGGATTACAAAATGAATAAAAAGAAATTACTTAGATAGAGCTTCATCCTGTTGTGAGCCTCACTGGAGTCTTTCACAGAGCAGTCCCATCAAACTGCAGACTAAAGACTTTTTCCTCTGGTGAGTATTTGCATCCAGAAGGTACCAACATTTCTGGAGTATGACTCATTGGCTGCAGCCTGTTGGAGGCCTCACTTACTGGGAGTGACCTTCATTTGGAATGGGTGGGAGTGAGTACTTGGAAGTAAGCTCAGTATTTCTTTGTGAGAAATATTGAGCGTAGTTTGAACAGTTCCCACAGCAACGCACATCATGTGACATCAGTTCAAAAGAGCAAAAATGGTGTCTAGGGTACAATTTTTGTTTGTAATGTGTCTGGAGACTGCTGATTTAAAAAAAAAATGTTTCTTGTTGCCAGTTACTAAGTCTTAATAAAACTGCATAGTTTAACCAGTCAATCAGGGAGGAAAAGAAACCGAGATCTACACATTTTACCAACTCCAGTTATGTAAGAATAGGGAAATAAAAATGACTGAGAATCGATGGATCTGATATTCTGGTGTGTGCGCCAGAATGGATCTGGTCTTAAAAGAGTGCAAGATCACTGAGAGGACACAGAACTGTATCCATATAGAATGGGTTCCTATTCCACAAGATATACCATTGCAGATTTTGTATTCGTCTTTATCATTACAATGGTGTCAATCACTCTATTCGTGGTCCATGTGTGCTGCCCAACCCTATTACAGAGGAACTCATGAAAAACCAAACAACTCCCACACAATCTGAACTGAATATTCTCCAGACTAAGAAGGAACTAGATGTGAATCATTAAGCTTTATTTCATGGACAATAAGTGCAGAAACATCGTAAGAGCCATAATCAGTATTGCTCTGAATAAATTACCTCAAAGCCTTTTCAGGAACAAAACAATCAAATAAAATACCGAGCCTGTGCAATTAACATGCTCTGAACTTTTCCTGGTCTGCTTTTTGATCCTGATGGACCTAGTCTTGAAAAGACTAGGATGTTCTGTACCGTTAGGCGAGGCTTCTCTCTCAGGCCAAGCAGTCTGACTGCTCCTGTCTCTCTTCAATCTTTCTTAAAAATCACAGAACACCAGGTTTTAGTCCAACAGGTTTATTTGGAAGCATTAGCTTTCAAAGTGCTGCTTCATCAGGTGGTTGTGAAGCAGGACCACAAGACAGAGTTTATACAAAAGATTACAGTGATATTATGATACATTGAACAAACCTAGATAGTTAAGTTTTTCATTTTTTAGAATGTGTTTGCTGGTTTCACTTCTTTAATATGTAACTCCCAGAACTTATTTTAAGTTGTATTCTCAAGATAACTTCAGGTTTTATAACAGAAGGTGACATCTCAGCTCAAACAATTCCTTAAAGTTGTGAAGTTAGAGTCTGTCTGTATCCTGATCTTGAATCAGACTAGTTCTATTTCCAAAGTGGAATTTACAAAATATTGGATGGATTGATTGCCTGCATTGACTGCTTCCAGGTTCTGCATTTTTTGAGCACCGAAAGGTGCGAGGGAGGAGCGAAGGATTTCTGGGAAGTCATATATTTGTGTGGTTAAGTTACCTGAAACACTGCTCGGGTAGTGTCTCCCACCCATCCTCCTCCTCTAACCCAAAAAAAGGTTCTGTGCGCCAGATTGGTAAGGTAATGAGTTTATTTTTTATTCCTTATTTTTCAACAGTGTCTTTGGGAATTTAGAATCGTGGGAATGGAGGTGAGGGCAGTTGAATGTTCCTCCTGCAGAATGTGGGAGGTAAGGGTCACCACTAGTGTCCCTGCTGGCTACATCTGTGGGAAGTGCACCCAACTCCAGCTCCTCAAAAACTGCGTTAGGGAACTGGAGCTAGAGCTGGATGAACTTTGGATCATTCGGGAGGCAGAGGGGGTTATTGAGAGGAGTTACAGGGAGGTAGTCACTCCTCAGGTACAAGAAAAAGGCAGATGGGTTACAGTCAGGGGACGGAAAGCTATGAACCTTTAAGCTCTGGCTGAGCAGGCAAAGAACAAAAAGGCAAGAATGCTGTGAGTGTTCAGGGAGGTGCAAAGCGAGTGTGTGACGAGGGAGCGAGGGGGAGCAGCCCCAAGTCATGGTCCACATAGGCACCAACCACATAGGTAGGAAGAGAGATGGGGATTTAAGGCAGAAATTCAGGGAGTTAGGATGGAAGCTTAGAGCGAGGACAAACAGAGTTGTTGTCTCTGGTTTGTTGCCCGTGCCACATGCTAGTGAGGTGAGGAATAGGGAGAGAGAGGAGTTGAACACGTGGCTACAGGGATGGTGCAGGAGGGAGGGTTTGGATTCTTGGATAATTGGGGCTCTTTCTGGGGTACATGGGACCTCTACAAGCAGGATGGTCTTCATCTGAACCAGAGGGATACCAATATCCTGGGGGGAAAATTTGCTAAGGCTATTGGGGTGGGTTTAAACTAATCCAGCAGGGGGATGGGAACCAAAATTGTAGTTCAAGTATAGAAAAAGTTGAGAGGAGGGAGGTCCGAAATCAAGTTTCAGGGATGCAAGATGGCACTGGCAAGCAAGAAGTTGGTTTGAAGTGTGTCTACTTCAACGCCAGGAGCATCCAGTCTAAGGTGGGTGAACTTACAGCACGGGTTGGTACCTGGAACTTCGATGTTGTGGCCATTTCGGAGACATGGATAGAGCAGGGACAGGAATGGTTGTTGAATGTTCCAGGATTTAGAAGTTTCAGTAAGAACAGAGAAGATGGTAAAAGAGGGGGAGGTGTGGCATTGTTGGTCAAGGACAGTATTACAGTTGCAGAAAGGAAGTTTGGGGACTCGTCAACTGAGGTAGTATGGGCTGAGGTTGGAAACAGGAAAGGAGAAGTCACCGTACTGGGAGTTTTCTATAGGCCTCTGAATAGTCCCAGAGATGTAGAGGAAAGGAGAGCAAAGATGATTCTCGATAGGAGTGAGAGAGCTAGGGTAGTTGTCATGGGGGACTTCAACTTTCCAAATATTGACAAGGAACACTACAGTACGAGTACTATAGATGGGTCAGTTTTTGTCCAGTGTGTGCAGGAGGACTTCCTGACACAGTATGTAAACAGGCC
>NC_057721.1:57288688-57289519 GCF_004010195.1 Chiloscyllium plagiosum | reverse complement strand
GTTCTGCATTTTTTGAGCTCCGAAAGGTGCGAGGGAGGAGCGAAGGATTTCTGGGAAGTCAGAAATTTGTGTGGTTAAGTTACCTGAAACACTGCTCGGGTAGTGTCTCCCACCCATCCTCCTCCTCTAACCAAAAAAAAGGTTCTGTGCGCCAGATTGGTAAGGTAATGAGTTAATTTTTTATTCCTTATTTTTCAACAGTGTCTTTGGGAATTTAGAATCGTGGGAATGGAGGTGAGGGCAGTTGAATGTTCCTCCTGCAGAATGTGGGAGGTAAGGGTCACCACTAGTGTCCCTGCTGGCTACATCTGTGGGAAGTGCACCCAACTCCAGCTCCTCAAAAACTGCGTTAGGGAACTGGAGCTAGAGCTGGATGAACTTTGGATCATTCGGGAGGCAGAGGGGGTTATTGAGAGGAGTTACAGGGAGGTAGTCACTCCTCAGGTACAAGAAAAAGGCAGATGGGTTACAGTCAGGGGACGGAAAGTGAACCGGCAGGCAGTGCAGGGATACCCTGTGGCCATTCCCCTCAACAATAAGTATAACATTTTGGATACTGTTGGGGGGGAACTTACCAGGGGAAAGCAGTGGGGCACAGGGCTCTGGCACAGAGTCTGTCCCTGCTGCTTGGAAGGGAAGGGAGAAGAGGAGCAGAGCAGTAGTCATTGGGGACTCCATAGTTATGGGGACAGATAGGAGGTTCTGTGGGGATGAGAGAGACTCATGGTTGGTGTGTTGCCTCCCAGGTGCCAGGGTTCGTGATGTCTCTGATCATGTTTTTGGGATCCTTAAGGGGGAGGGGGAGCAGCCCCAAGTCATGGTCCACATAGG
>NC_057721.1:57286647-57287771 GCF_004010195.1 Chiloscyllium plagiosum | reverse complement strand
AGAAACTGCAGGGGATGGGCACATTAGAAATGTGGAGCTTATTCAAGGAAAAGCTTCTGTGTGTCCTAGATAAGTATGTACCTGTCGGGCAGGGAGGAAGCTGGAGAGCACGGGAGCTGTGGTTTACAAAGGAAGTGGAGTCTCTGGTCAAGAGGAAAAAGAAGGCTTATGTTAGGATGAGATGTGAAGGCTCAGTTAGGGCGCTTGAGGGTTACAAGGTAGCCAGGAAAGACCTAAAGAGAGAGCTCAGAAGAGCCAGGAGGAGACATGAGAAGTTGTTGACGGATAGGATCAGGGGAAGCCCTAAGGCTTTCTATAGGTATTTAAGGAATAAAAGAATGATGAGAGTAAGCTTAGGGCCAATCAAGGATAGTAGTGGGAAGTTATGTGTGGAGTCAGAGGAAGCACTAAATGAATATTTTTCGACAGTATTCATTCTAGAAAACGACAGTATTGTCGAGGAGAATACTGAGATGCAGGCTACTAGACTGGGTGTGATTGAGGTTCACAAGGAAGAGGTATTCAAAATCCTGCAGAATGTGAAAATAGATATGTCCCCTGGGCCGGATGGGATTTATCCTAGGATCCTCTGGGAAGCCAGGGAGGAGATTGCCGAGCCTTTGGCGTTGATCTTTAAATCATCATTGTCTACAGGAATAGTGCCAGAAGACTGGAGGATAGCAAATGTGGTTCCCCTGTTCAAGAAGGGGAGTAGAGACAACCCCGGTAATTATAGACCAGTGAGCCTTACTTCAGTTGTTGGTAAAGGTTATAAGAGATAGGATTTATAATCATCTAGAAAAGAATAATTTGATTAGGGATAGTCAGCATGGTTTTGTGAAGGCTAGGTCGTGCCTCACAAACCTGATTGAGTTATAGAGTCACAGAGTCATAGAGATGTACAGCATGGAAACAGACCCTTCGGTACAATCCGTCCATGCCGACCAGATATCGTAACCCAATCTAGTCCCACCTGCCAGCACCCGGCCCATATCCCTCCAAACCCTTCCTATTCATATACCCATCCAAATGCCTCTTAAATGTTGCAATTGTACCAGCCTCCACCACATCCTCTGGCAGCTCATTCCATACACATAGCACCCTCTGCGTGAAAAGGTTGCCCC
>NC_057721.1:57232658-57284331 GCF_004010195.1 Chiloscyllium plagiosum | reverse complement strand
CCACATACTGATCAGAAAATTGTCTTGTGCACACTTAAGAAATTCCTCTCCATCTAAACCTTTAACACTATGGCAGTCCTAGTCGATGCTTGGAAAGTTAAAACCCCCTACCATAACTACCTTATTATTCTTACAGATAGCTGAGATCTCCTTACAAGTTTGTTTCTCAATTTTCCTGACTATTGGGTTTATAATACAATCCCAATAAGGTGATCATCCCTTTCTTATTTCTCAGTTCCACCCAAATAACTTCCCTGGATGTATTTCTGGGAATATCTTCCCTCAGCACAGCTGTAATGCTATCCCTTATCAAAAATGCCACTCCCCCTCCTCTCTTGCCTCCCTTCCTATCCTTCCTGTAGCATTTGTATCCTGGAACATTAAGCTGCCAGTCCTGCCCATCCCTGAGCCATGTTTCCATAATTGCTATGATATCCCAGTCCCATGTTCCTAACCATGCCCTGAGTTCATCTGCCTTTCCCGTTAGGCCCCTTGCATTGAAATAAATGCAGTTCACTTTATTTATCCTACCTTGTCCCTGCTTGCCCTGACTGTTTGACTCACTTCAGTTCTCAGCTGTACCCGTCTCAGATCGATCTCTTTCTTCACTATCTCCATGGGTCCCAACCCCCCACCTTACGAGTTTAAATCTTCCCAAGCAGTTCTAGCAAATTTCCCTGCCAGTATATTAGTCCCCTTCCAATTTAGGTGCAATCCATCCTTCTTGTACAGGTCACTTCTACCCCGAAAGAGATTCCAATGATCCAAAAATGTGAATCCTTCTCCCATACACCAGCTCCTCAGCCATGCATTCATCTGCTCTATCCTCCTATTCCTGCCCTCACTAGCTCGTAGCACTGGGAGTAATCCAGGTATTACTACCATTGAAGACCTCCTTTTTAAGTTTCTGCCTAACTCTGTTATCTCCCTTCAGGGTCTCAACCTTTTCCCTTCTCATGTCGTTGGTTCCAATGTGGAAAATGACCTTCTGCTGGCCCCTCTCCCCCGTGAGAACATTCTGCACTCTCTCTGAGACATCCTTGATCCTGGCACCAGGGAAACAACACACCATTCTGCTTTTTCTCAGCTGGCCACAGAAATGTCTGTCTGTACCTCTGACTACAGAATCCCCTAACACAATTGATTCCTTGGAACCTGACGTACCCCTCGTTACATTAGAGCCAGTCTCAACCCCAGAAACTTGGCTGTTCGTGCTCCGTTCCCCTGAGAATCCATCACCCCCTACATTTTCCAAAACAGCATTACTGTTTGAAATGAGTATATCCACAAAAGACTCCTGCCCTAGCTGCCTACCTCTCTCATCCTTCCTGGAGTTAACCCACCTATGTGACTGTATCTGAGACTTGCCCCCTTCCTATCTATGCCATCCATCACATACTGTTGCTGTTGCAAATTCCTCATCGCTTCTATCTGTCTCTCCAACCGATCGACTCGATCTGATAAGATTCGCATCCAACAGCATTTATGGCAGATATAATCCGCAGTAACCCTTAAACTCTCTTTAAACTCCCACATCTGACAAGAAGTACATATCACTGCAAAGGCCATTTTTGCTCCTTCACAATCGACAGACCCAGAAAATAACACTGTCTTTTTCCTCTACAAACACTGCCCAGGTTAAATTAATAGCTCTGGCTTATATTTTAAGTTTAATCAAGAGACTTATCTCCAAAAACATTTAATCAAGAAAGAATCCACTATACTCACTACTGTAGCTTTTCTCTTGGATAGACTTAAAACTGCAATTAACTTATCTGATTCTGTGCTGTGAACTTCACCCAACAGTTCCTCCAAGATTAATTGTGAATTTCACTGTTTGTTCAGTTCCTCCAAGATTAGTTGTGAATTTCACTGTTTGTTAATTTTCACAGATACACTCTGATGTTCAGCGATACACGAATTCAAACAGCGAAGGTGGTGACTGCCGATTCTCTCTCTCTCTCTCTCTCTATCTCCTACACTGTCCTCACCATGTGCTTCCTTTGTCTGCTCTTCTCCCTTTTAAAACTGCTGTTGTTTTGACTTTTTTTTCCCAAAGTTCCAAAACAATGCAACAGCATATAAAATAGTAATTGCTGCTCCTGGAATTTGAGGAAATCACCTCCAACACCTAAAATACCTCAAAAAAAAGAGCAGCTCTTACAGCCAGAAATTTTTCCTGTCCTCTATCTTGGATTACCCAGAATCCTGATAGGTCAGAGAGTTCTTTGAGAAGGTGACCAAACAGGTAGATGAGAGTAAACCAGTTGATGTGGTGTACATGGATTTCAGCAAGGCGTTCGATAAGGTTCCCC
The DNA here is from genome assembly GCF_004010195.1 of Chiloscyllium plagiosum. Taxonomy (NCBI): domain Eukaryota; kingdom Metazoa; phylum Chordata; class Chondrichthyes; order Orectolobiformes; family Hemiscylliidae; genus Chiloscyllium; species Chiloscyllium plagiosum. Next base: position 57,282,016 of record NC_057721.1, on the reverse strand, counting down.
ACAAACTGCAGAGGAATGAGATTGTGGGAGATGTAGCAGTTTGGATCAGTAATTGGCTTGCTGCAAGAAGACAGAGGGTGGTGGTTGATGGGAAATGTTCATCCTGGAGGTCAGTTACTAATGGTGTACCGCAAGGGTCGGTTTTGGTCCACGACTGTTTGTCATTTTTATAAACGACCTGGATGAGAGCGGAGAAGGATGGGTTAGTAAATTTGCAGACGACTAAGGTCGGTGGAGTTGTGGATAGTGACGAAAGATGTTGTAGGTTACAGAGAGACATAGATAAGCTGCAGAGCTGGGCTGGGAGGCAAATGGAGTTTAATGTGGACAAGTGTGAGGTGATTCACTTTGGTCGGAGTAATCGGAATGCAAAGTACTGGGCTAATGGTAAGATTCTTGGTAGTGTAGATGAGCAGCGAGATCTCGGTGTCCAGGTACACAGATCCTTGAAAGTTGCCACCCAGGTTGACAGGGTTGTTANNCTGGTATGGAGGGAAGGTCTTGCGAGGAAAGGCTGAGGGACTTGAGGCTGTTTTTGTTGGAGAGAAGAAGGTTGAGAGGTGACTTAATAGAGACATATAAGATAATCAGAGGGTTAGATAGGGTGGACAGGGTATGGTGACGGCGAGCACGAGGGGGCATAGCTTTAAATTGAGGGGTGATAGATATAGGACAGATGTCAGAGGCAGTTTCTTTACTCAGAATAGTAAGGGTATGGAATGCTTTGCCTGCAACAGTAGTAGATTCGCCAACTTTAAGTACATTTAAGTCGTCATTGGACAAGCACATGGAATAGAGTAGGTTAGATGGGCTTTAGATTGGTATGACAGGTCGGCGCAGCATCGAGGGCCGGAGGGCTTGTACTGCGCTGTAATGTCCTATGTTCTATGTATCTGCAAATATAATTCTGCAAATATAAATTCATCCCATAAACTTAAGTGTGTATCGGGGCTGATGAGAGAGAGAGGCAGAGTGAGTTGTGCATGTGAGTACATGTGACAGAGTGTGTGTTTGCATGTATGCAAGCTTGGTAAAGTGTGTGAGTGATGGGGTACCAGCCTGTGAGAGGGTGTGTGTGTGGATGTGAATTTGGGGGGGTGTATGTGCGTGCATATGAGAGAGAGTTTGTTTATGAGAGAGGGTCTGTGTGAGTATGTAAGTGTGTGTGTGTGTGTGTGTGCGCGTGCACGTTTGGTGCAGTGGGGTCACCTATAATGTGACATGAACCCAAGATCCTGGTTGAGGCCATCCCCGTGGGTACTGAACTTGCTTATCAGTCTCTGCTTGGCCACTTTGTGTTGTTACCTGTCCTGATGGTCACCTGAAAGTCCGAGGTCGAATGTCCCTGACCCCTGAAGTGTTCCCCAACTGGGATGGAACATCCCTGCTTGGTGATTGTTGTCTGTGTCCATTCATCCGTTGTCGTAACGTCTGCTTGGTCTCGCCAATGTACTGTGTCTCAGGGCATCCTTGCCTGCAGTGTATGAGATAGACAATGTAGGCCGAGTCACATAAGTACCTGCCTTATACACAGTGGTTGGTATCACCACATGTAATGGTGGTATCCATGTCGCCACTCTGACTCATCTTACAGTGGTTGCCATGATAGGGTTGCACAGTATTGTAGTCGATGTCCTGAAGGCTGGGCAGTTTGCTGCGAACAATGATCTGTTTAAGGCCCTGTCATGGCAACCACTGCAAGACATGTCAAAGTGGATACTACCATTACACGTGGGGACACCATCCACCAGGTACGCGGCAGGTACTCATGTGACTCGGCCTACATTGTCTATCTCATGCGCTACAGGCAAGGATGCCCCGAGGTATGGTACATTGGTGAAACCAAGCAGACGCTACAACACCAGATGAATGGACACCGCTGAACAATCATAAGGCAGGAGTGTTCCCCAGTCGGGGACATTCAACCTCGGACCTTCGGGTGACCATCTTCCAAGGCAGACTTTGGGACAGGCAACAATGCAAAGAGCAGAGGCTGATAGCCAAATTTGATACCCATGAGAATGACCTCAACCGAGACCTTGCGTTTATGTCACACTACAGGTGACCTCACTGCACTATATTCTCTCTCACTCTCTCTCACACTCTCTCTCTCTCTCTCTCTCTCTCTCACACTCACTCTCTCTCTCTCTCTCTCTCTCGCGCGCACACACACTCTTACATACTTTCACACTCATGCAGACCTTCTCTCACACACAAGCTCTCTCTCATACGCACACACATACACACCCCACACTCACCCACGCACATACCCTGTCACAGGCTTATACCCCATTACACTCTCAAACACACTTTACCAAGCTTGCATACACGTAAAAACACACACTCACGTGCACACTCTCATGCACCCACTCAGTCCATCTCTCTCTCTCCTGCCCACACGCACACATATAAATTTATGGGATGAATTTGTATTTGCAGATACGTTCTACTTTGCGCAAAAAATGCAAAACCTGCAAGCAATCCATGTAATATTTTCTAAATTCACACTTTGGAAATAGAACCAGTCTGACTCAAGATTGGGATATAGACAGACTCTAAACTCACACCTTTAAGGCATTGTCTGAACTGAGATGTTACCTTTTGTTATAAAATCTGAAGTTATCTTGAGAAGGTGACTTAAAAATAAGTTCTAAGCTTTACATATTAAAGAACCAAAGTCAGTGAATCCATTCTAAATGATGAAAGACTTATCTAGGTTTATTCAATGTATCATTGTATCACTGTAATCTTTTACTATAAAGTCTGTGTCTTATGGTCCTGCTGATGAAGAAGCAGTGCTTTGAAAGCTAGTGTTTCCAAATAAACCTATAGTGTTGTGTGATTTTTAACTTTGTCCACCCCAGTCCAACACCAGCTCCTCCAAATCTTGACTCTTTTTGACTGCATTGATTCAAGATTGCAACATTTAAGTTGAACTCTATTGTTCTGAAAAATCTTTTCAAAGACGGTAGTTGAGTTCCATGTCAGGTATAAAATGTGAGACAATGTGAGCAAACGCAATCTACACATTTGCTGACGACGCCACTGTGGTAGGACGGATAGCAAATAGCGATGAGTCAGAATACAGAGAGGAGATAGAGGGCTTGGTGCCGTGGTGCAATCCAAAGAACCTCTCACTCAATGTCAGCAAAATAAAACAACTGATCATTGACTTCAGAAAGAAAGGAGGAGATATCTACATCAATGGAGTGGAGGTTGAGAGCATTAGGTTCCTTGGAGTGATGATAACTAACATCCGGTCCTGGATTTCCCACATAGATGTGATGGTCAAGAAGGCACAGCAATGCATCTTCATCACATTCCTCAGTGACTGCCTCCAACTCAACTCTCTCCAGTAACTTTTCTTCCTCAGGCAGCTTATGAAATTTGGCATGTCCATGAGGACTCTCATCAACTTGTACAGATGCACCATAGAAAGCATACTGTCTGGGTACATAATGGTAACTGCTATGCCCAGGACCGTAAGAAACCACAGAAGATTGTGTGCACAACCCAGACCATTACAGAAGCCAACTTTCCATCCATAGACTTCATTCAAACCTCTTGTTACTCATGAAAGGTTGGCAATATCATCAAAGACCCATCCTAACCAGTAATGCTCTCCAACAACCTCATCCATCAGGCAGAAGATATGGAAGCTTGAACATAATCACCAATAGATTCAAGAATAGCTTCTTCCCTGTTGTTATTAGACCACCGAATGGACTGTCCAAATAATGTTGATTTGGTTAATGTTGATCTTGTCTCGTGCATATCCTGTGCTGTGTAACCTCTATGCCTTACTCTGTGCAAGTTTTTTTTCACCCTATGATCTGTATGTCCTTGTTTGCTATGATCTGCCTGCACTGCTCACAAACAAAGCTTTTCACTGTACTTAGATACACGTGACAGTAAATCAATCAATCAACAGGTATTGGTGTAGGTGGTTCATTATAAAATTGAAAGAAGCAGAAGGCCAGTCATTCAATTTTAACAAATGTGTTGCATGTTTATTGTAATGAAATAATTCTACAGGATAGTTTGGTCCTCAATCGTACCATTTTAAAAATTGTCAAATTCATTTCATTGCAAAGGCTTCATTGAACTAATCTTGAATCACTTTTGTTATGGCATTATCATCACGATAAAAATTCCCCTCTGGATCAGATGTGGTGGTTTCACTTTCATAATCATCTGTCCGTAACAACATTTGCAATTTGGAAGTAGATATCTGCCAGTTAGCCCTTCGAGCCTACTCAGTCATTCAACATGATCATGTCTGATCATCCAATCCAGTTTATCATTCCCACTTTCTCCCCTGCCCTTTGATCCCTTTAACCCTAAGATCTACATACATCTCATTCCTGATAACAGTCAATACTTTGGCCTCAATTTCTTTTTGTGGCAGAGATTTCCACAGGATCACCACTTGATGGGTGAAGAAAGTTCTCCTCGTCTTAGTGCTAAGTTATCCTAAAACTTTGATAACTGGTTCTGGACTCCAGGGTCACTGGAAACATTCTTCCTGTGTTTACTTTGTCTAGTTCTCTTAGAATTTTATTGGTGTCTAAGAGATTCCATCCTCACTCTTCTAAAGTCCAGTGAATGTAGTCTGTCTGGCATTCCAGAAATCAGTCGTAAATATTCATGGCACTTCCTATGTAGCAAAAACATCCCTCGTCAGATAAGGAGACCAAAACTGCATACAGTACTCCAAGTAAAGCCTCTCCAAGGCCCTGTAGAATTGCAGCTAATCATCCTTGCTGTTGAACTGAAATCCTCTCACTAGGAAAGCCAGGATATCGTTTGCTTTCTTCACTGCTTGCTGCACCTGCATCCTTTCATGTACAAGGACTCACAGGTCTCATTGCATCTCCCCCTTTCACAATCTATTGCCATTCAGGAAATACTCTGCCTTCCTGTTTTACTTCCAAAGTGGACACTCTCACATTTATCTACATTATACTTTAACTGCCATACATTTCCCCCTTTTACTCAACTTGTCCAAATCACACTGAAACACATCATGGCTGATCTGGTTGTAATGTTAATCCTGTATTCCTGCCTCTCCATTAATGTTCAACTCCCTTGTTAATGAAGAATCTAACTCCCTCTGCCTTAAGAATATTCTGTGAGTCTGCCCCACCCCCCCAAGACACTCCAGGAAAGAGGGTTGGCATCCTGAGAGAAAATATCAAAATTAATGAACATTTCATCCATATTGCTCTTGTGACATAATGGACCCTCATGTTTTTACTACAGTCTGATGGTGAAGTGCTGGAAACCATTGATTTTGGCATGAGGGACTTTTGGTATTGTCTGGCCTATCTTGGTATTCTACTACAAAAACTACACATTTTACTACTTCAAAGCATCTACATTAGCTCACTATTGCTTTGAAATCTATGCTGGACCTGTTTAAACTTGGCACACTTTAGAGTATATGCGTGTATTGAATATCATTGTGACTTGGACAAGTTGAATGAGTGGGCAAATGCATGGCTGATGAGTGTCATGTGGATAAATGTGCAGTTATCCACTTTGGTAGCAGGGAGGCAATATTTGAATGGTGATAGATTGAGAAATGGGGAGGTACACCAATGTTACCATTCTGTAATTTTGAGCATTTGATCCATACTTCACAAGGTCAGGCTTGCCCTTCCTGATGAAGGGCTTTTCCTGAAATGTCAATTTTCCTGTTCCTTGAATGCTGTGCTTTTCCAGCACCACTCTAATCTAGACTCTGATCTCCAGCATCTGCAGTCCTCACTTTTGCCAGTCTAGGTGGTGTCTGCTACCTGTTCCCATGGCCGTAATCTTGGGTATCATCTTCAGGGTTGATTCCTTCTTCCATTCTTAGACCAGTTCTTTACTTACAATGAATTCCTTGCTGCCACAAAGTTATGTGATGAGTTGACAAAGCTTATGACTTTTAGCTGGAAGCCAACTTCATATTGAATTATTTTTGCTTTGAAACTTAGAAAATTCTTAAAGTGCTAAACAGGATGAATATAGATAAAATGTTCCCACTGTCTGATGACTGTAGAACCAGGAAACATAATCTGAATGTAAAGAACAAGACACTTAATGTTGAGGTGAGAACAGATTTCTGTACTCTGAGGGTAGTGAGTTTTTGTGGAATTTTCTGCCCTGGAGGACTATGGATGTTTAGTCATGAGTCAAATTCGAAATTGACTCATGCCATTCAGGAATATGGAAACAGTGCGGGCAAATATCGCTGAGGAGACAATCATTCATGATCCAGAATGGTGGATCCATTCTGAAGAAGGGTAACTGGACATGAACTATTAATTCTGCTGTCTCTCCACAGATGCTGCCAGGCCCGCTGAGATTTTCCAGCTATTTCTGTTTTTGATTGAGAACGGTGGGAGAGGCTCGTGGGCTGAATGGCTTACTGAGTTGCTGTGGTTGCCCATCTGCAGTATGCTCTAAGTGGATGTCTTTCAAGTTCCTGTGTATCATTTTTGGTTAAACAGCACATATCACATGCTTGATCACATGCGATGATTTCTAAAGCCAGTTTAATGTAAATAGATATTTATGAGCTGAAGATTTTTTAGATTAGATTAGATTACTTACAGTGTGGAAACAGGCCCTTCGGCCCAACAAGTCCACACCGACCCGCCGAAGCGTAACCCACCCATACCCCTACATTTACCCCTTTACCTAACACTACGGGCAATTTAGCATGGCCAATTCACCCGACTTGCACGTCTTTTGGACTGTGGGAGGAAACCGGAGCCCCCGGAGGAAACCCACGCAGACACGGGGAGAACGTGCAAACTCCACACAGTCAGTCGCCTGAGTCGGGAATTGAACCCGGGTCTCTGGCGCTGTGAGGCAGCAGTGCTAACCACTGTGCCACCGTGCCGCCCGATTTAAAGGTGAGTTTTAATGCAACTATCTCCCTAAACATGCATCTGTTAGCTGAAAATTGAGAGGTTGAGCTATGTGCTGCAGAGACTGCAATGTGTATTTTGATACCAATAAAAATGGAATCAGGTCAGGTTGCCTAGTACACCAGATTGGCTTATACACTAATCTACAGTAAAGGTTTTTAGCATCAATGTATATCTAACAAATTTAAGCTCTTTTATCAGCTATTTTTGAACATCATCCTTTTTTAGTCTCAAATAAGATTGGTTTATTAAATTGTAATTCTTTGCCAAAGACTTTGATTTGTTAGAGACGCTTCTCTGAGCTTGCAGTTTGTGATGTTTCTATTGAACACTGCCACATTGTCTTATTTGGTATACTTGCAGCCTGTGAAGGCTCTACTTATAGAAATTTTGTGACTGTTTGTGGTGTTCCTCATGGTTTGCAAAGATTTACAAGTTAAACTTTAAAATTTACTAGCTGTGTAGCAACAAGAGATGACTCATTCCAGGTCATTTGAAAACAATGCAGTGTTGCTCTTTTTCTTTGTCCTCGGGAGACCATTTAACACTAAACAAATGCTTCATTATTGAATCAACTGAGCAGCTTCAAGTTACATACCTATTGGGTATTTACAAATACCAGTCTCAGGGGTCCAGAACATCATAGCATTGAATCATGTAATGCACTTTGACAGTTATACTGCATGTCAAAAATGTCAAAATAACAACTTCATAAGCCCTTTAATATGGCGAACACTACAAGTCAGGACAAGAAAAGTTATAGCTAATAATTATTCACTACTCTTATGGCCTCTAACTCAGCTGCATAAACTGATTTATAAACTTCTCCTGCCAATATCATTTCTAAGCTTGGTGGGAAAGTTAAAATTTTCATTGAACAAAATTGCTTCTTCAATATGCATTACTACATTCCTTTGTCTACTGTTTAGGCAGAGGTGTTAATTCAAAATAAACAGTTTAATGCTTGCATGGAAAAAAACAGACATAGGATTGCTACACAAAGCTGTCTTGTTTGTTTGCTAATCATCATCCCTGGATTTAAACTTGCTGTAAATTATTGACTTGTAGGGTGGGTTAAAGAACACTGAGAGAAATACAGTTGACATTTTGAGTCCAGTGTGACAAAGAGTCAGATGGACTTGAACTGTTAATTCTGTTTCTCTCTCCACAGATTCTACCAGATGTGTTAAATTTCCCCAGTTTTTTCAGTATTTTTTCCCTGTTATCCAGCATCCATAGTATTTTCCTTTCATTTTAAGCATTGCTGACCTTTGGGAAACCATTCCTAATCTGAGACCTGAGTTGAGAGTGTGGCGCTGAAAAAGCACAGCAGGTCAGACAGCATCCGAGGAGCAGGAGAATCAACATTTCAGGCATAAGCCCTGAGGAAGGGCTGCCTGATGCTGCCTCCGATGCTGCCTGACCTGCTGTGCTTTTCCAGCACCACACTCACGACTCTGATCTCCAGCACCTGCAGTCCTCACTTTCTCCTAATCTGAGATCTGTAAATGTCCATATTCCTCTCTCAGATCGTTTTGTGGCCATGGTTGTGGATGTTAATCCTGAGAAAGAAACATTCCTGTTTCAAGCAAATGTTTTCAGGACTGAGCATCATTGTTCAGATATACCACAACACAATAAAGAGTAAAGCTACCTGTACTGTACCACAAATACTAAAGAACACAGCATCTGCTTTGCATCAGTGTGACATTGTTTTTCAATTTCCATACCATAGTGTGACCTCTCTATGTGAAACTGACAATTAATGCCAAAAAAGTGATGGTTTTGTTTTGTCGATCCATGTTTAGTACTGGAAGCTGGATAAATGCTGCCCAAATTCATCTCACATAAGATTTTTACAGCCTCTAAGAAACAGATCCTGATAGCATAATGCCAGCAATTAATACCCTATATTGCTCAATTTCTAAATAGTCATATTTGGACCAATATTCATACTTCACTACCTATTTTGGGTGAGTTTCACCTATTATAGTGTTTCTTCAGTTCAAAATAAAGCGGATAGTTTAATGGTCCTCTGCTGGCTGATATGTTTGTATGGCAGAAAAATACTATAAAGTCATTCAGTGAATTTACTGCTGCCTTTCTTGATCAATCTGTGATTTTAAAGTGTGGGGAGTTAGGTCAACCCTTGCCTCAATTGAGGCTATAGGTGACCACTTGTGCCAATTCCCTCATGGCTATAATTTTTCAGCAGGCAGGGGAAATTCATGGGCTGCTGGAGAAAAATGACCAGAACTGCATACAGCACTCCAGTTATGGCCTAACCAGTGCTTTCTATAGCTCCATAACCTTCTTATTCTTTTATTCGATGCCTTAAGGCAAATATCCCATATACATTCTTTACCAACTTGCTAACCCACTACCTTCAGGGATCTGTGGAAATACACCGCAAGGTCACTTTGATTCTCAGTACATTCCAGGATCCTACCATTCATTGTGTAATCACTTGCCTTGTTAGCCCTTTGCCAGTGCATTACACTTTTCCAGGTGGAATTCCATTTGCTGTTGCTCTGTCCACATGAGTCCATTGATGTTCTCCTGCTGTTTTTGGCTATCCTTCTCGCTATTTGCCATCCTACCAATTTTCATGCACTCTGCAAACTTCTTGGTTAAACTTCCTGCATTTAAGTGCCATATCATTCTTACGTCCACCTCAAATAGCAAGATTCCCATCACTCAGCCCTTTAGAATCCTGTCTGAAACAGACTTCCAGTCACAGCAGCATCCTTTTACCATGACTATTACCTCAGGCTTTCTGTGTGAGCCAATTTTTGATCTAAGCAATGAAGGTAAGCATTCCATATACCTTCTTTACCACCTCGTCCACATATGTTGCCACTTGCATCCCGAAGATCCCTCTATATCAGTGCTTCCAAAGATCTTGCTATTTACTGTATACTTGTCTGGATTGGAATGTATTAACTAGAAGGAGAGGCTGAGCAAACTTGGATTGTTTTTACTGGAGCATCGGAGGCTATGGGGTGGCCTGATAGAAGTATATAATATTATGAGAAACATGGATAGGTGGTTAGTTGGAGTCTTTTTCCCAGGATAGAAATGTCTAGTGGGCATAGGTTTAAGGTGATGTGGGGAAACTTTTAAGGAGATGTATGAGGCAAGTTTTTTTTTAACATAGAGGGTGGTAGATCTATGGAATACGCTGCCAGAGGGAGACATGATACCAGTGTTTAAGAGGCGATTAGACACATCAACAGACAGGAAATAGAGGGATATGGACAATGTGCAAACAGATGAGATTAGTTTAGAGTACTATCACGATTGGCACAGACATGGTGGGCCTGTTCCTGTGCTGAGCTGTTCTATGTTCTATTACTGACTCAATCTCTCTAAACTGTTGACTTATAGATATGCCTTTCACCTGCTCAGGCTCATTTTTGAATACTAGGTCTAGACTGCCATTCCATATTGAGTCTTCTCTTGTATCCAATTTGAGATTTTTCTTCCCTATCTACCTTGAACACTAAAGCTATCCCAGTTAACCTTTGGTTAGTTAAAATACTGCTTTATTACTCTTATACTTCTCTGAGGTTTGAGTGCATATTCTAACTCTCCCTGACTATGTGGGGCCTGACGGTACCCATGCCCTGTGGTGTATTTGCTCATTTTGCCCTTTTCTCCTTCAACCCATATGACCCAAATTGTTAGGAGAGTACGATTTCGAGAAATATATTTTATAAATTAAAATTAAATTTTAACATGTAATTGTGAGAATATCTGATAAATAATTTGGTAGTCTTCCCAATAGTTTGTTAGAAATGATTGAGTCTTTCAAATACATTTCAAATGTAGTTGAAGTGGAACTGGTCCATTTCCAAACCTCAGAATCATTACCATGTATTTTACAGAGTTTTGAAGTATTCATAATCCAGTTGTAGACCCTTCAATTAGTCAAGGTATGTTCTATGAGCTGCTTTACAACAGGCTGATTGATCATTTCCTGAGGGGGCGTTCACAACTGACCAGCACCAAAATGAGAGAACTCTGAGACCAGGCGAGCAATTACATTTAGTTAAGTACTTTGAATGGAGCAGTATGGAGAAGTTTCTGATCACTGGTTAGAGTTTCTGTGGGAACATTAAAGGGTGAAATTCAAACTATTAACTGGGATAACTTACATTTACAAAGAAATGCTTTCACAAGTTCAGGAGGTCACAGACTGTTTTACAGACAAAGTTATACTTTTGAAGCACAACCACTGCTGTCATGCAGGAAAAGTAACAATCAATGTGTGCACAGCAGCTCCCATAACAATAATCTGTTCATGGCTGCTTCAGCAACAAATTTTTGTCAGGGTCTCAGAGATGTGAGACAAGGATTTAGGCTCTTACAGAAGGGCTGCATTGGGCAATGTTAAGGGTTGGAAATGATTCGCTTTCAGCGAACGTGCTGTAATGTCGTCAGAAACTTATCTCTAGGTTTATGAGCAACTTGGCTTGGCCTCAGAGGATTGTCAGGGAGTAGGATGGAGTCAGTAGCATGGAAATAGATGGTGTGATAAGGACTGATAAAATTTGCTCTGCTTTCTTCATATTTAGTTGGAGAAATTTCTGTTCCTCTAATGCTGGATATCAGATAAGCTGTCTGAAAGTCTGGAACAATTTCAGGGATTAGGAGAAGTGGAGGTGAGATGGAGCTGGTTATTATCCGTGTAGACGTGGACTGTTTTTGAATGGTTCTGCTGAGGTTTGGAGTGGTGGTGCACAGCCTGTGAGTGAGAAAGAGCAGACTGATCCTTGTGAACAGGATGAGAAAGGATAGTTTTATCTTTCTCACAATCAACTTGAATGTCATTTCTGACATTGCTAACAGCCATTTTGGTATTGTTGGCGAAATTGAGGTGGAATTCTGATTGAAGGGATTCAAAAGTAAACTTCTGTGAAAGGTGAAGATGGTATTATAGAGTCATAGTACAGCTCAGAAACAGATCCTTCGGTCCAACCTGTCCATGCTGACCAAATATCCTAAATTAATCTAGTCCCATTTATCAGCACTTGGCTCATATCCCTCTAAACTCTTCCTATTCATATACCCATGCAGATGCTTTTAAAGGTTGTAATTACATCAGCCTCCAGCACTTCCTCTGGCAGCTATTCCATACACGCACTACCCTCTGCATGAAAAAGTTGCCCGTTAGGTCCCTTTTAAATCTTTTCCCTCACCCTAAACCTCTAGTTCTGAACTCTCTCACCACAGGGAAAAGACCTTGTCTTTTATCCTTCCATGCCCCTCATGATTTTATAAACCTTTATAAAGTCACCCCACAGCTTCCAATGCTCTAGGGAAAACGGCCCAGCCTATTCAGCCTCTCCCTATAGCTCAAACCCTCCAACTCTAGTGACATCCTTGTAAATCTTTTCTGAACCCTTTCAAGTTTCACAACATCCTTCCTATAGCAGAGAGGTCAGAATTGCACACAATATTCCAAAAGTTGGCCTAACCAATATCCTGTACAGTCTCATTCCTAAATTCAATGCTCTGACCAATAAAGTAAAGCATACCAAACACCTTCTTCACAATCCTATCAACCTGTGACTCCACTTTCAAGGAGCTATGAACCTGCACTCCAATGTCTCTTTGTTCAGCTACACTCCCTAGGACCTTACCATTAAGTGTATAAGTCCTGCGCTAGATGCTTTTCCATTTATCTAAATTAGACTCCATCTGCCACTCTTTAGCCCATTGACCCATCTGATCAAGATTCATTGTACTTTGCGGTAACCTTCTTCACTGTCCACTAAACCTCCAATTTTGGTGTTATATGCAAACCTACTAATTATACCTCTTATGTTCACATCCAAATCATTTATATAAATGACGAAAAGCAGTGGACCGAGCTCCACGAGTCAAGTAGCAAGATAGTCTGAGATTTTGGAGAGGAATAGGAGGTTGGTGATGGGGCAAAGTTATGCAAGTAGAGTGAGGTCAAAAATGTTTTTTTATTTGGGGAGTGTCATGATTACTGCAGAATTGAAAGAGTTTAGAACTGCAGCTGTAGTGCGAAACTGTTTACCGTGTTTGCTAACATCGAAGTCAGGATGGGAGGTTGGATGGGCAGCAGTTTAATTGGAATCGAGCCAGCTAACAAAAGGTGAGTTTCAATAACAAAGACCCTCTCACTTTTTTAGTTGCTTCAGAATTTCTGTTCAAGAGCAAAATCCTTGCAATTCATTGCCTCCTTGTCAATGCACATGTGACTTTGATTAAAATGTAGTTAATGGGTGGCAAATCTTTCCCTATCATGTTGCTTGCCTAAATGTCCAAAGTGGCAGTATGTTCCTGATGAAATCACTCACTGATCTCTTCAACAGCTCTTCGAGTACTTGTTTTTCCTTTGAACGCCTCACTTGGTTCCACCTATATTGCTCACCTTTTCAGTTCTCATTATCAACTGTCTCATTCAAGCAGCACCCCAGTTTTCTTGTCTAGGATATTCTTCTTATAACTGTTTATGTTCAGTGATCTTCACCTTAAGTTTTGGCATTCCCTCCTGCACTGCCTGAACTTTTCCCTCCAAAGCTCATGCTTATTGTCACGCTATTTCAGGGGACCTCTCTACTCATTGTCCTGATTAAGCTCACAGATCATCAATGGTCAAATTCTTCAATCTATCACCACTCGCCGCTGATGAAATACAAGAGATTAGGGTTAAGGAGGTAGAGACAGCAAGGAGTTTACAAGAGGATGATGGACGTAACAAAAATGCTGAAATTAATTTGTAAGAAAGAGAAATCATTCAGGAAACATAATGATGACTATTGAGAGATTGGATACTCAGAATGCAATAAAAGTATATTGAAACCATCTTCACATTGTAACCTTTTGCAATTTTCAATACATTCCTATCAATCAGAATAAGTGGAATAATTATCTTTTCTGAGCAGTTACATAGCTTCAGCTAGGCAAGGGTAAAATGCGAAAGAGAAAGCATATTTGTACAATAACCTCTTAACTATTTCATGTTTCAGATTACATAACCTCTCTGGTATACTTCAGGGACTCCTTAGAAGTGATATGATGCAGCTCAATGTATTTCTGTAGTGAAGTACTTAAAGCAAACAAAAACAGATGTTTCCTGTGATGGACATAATTTAATATCATGCCATACTTGTGTTGTGAAATGCCGGAGTATATATTTTGCTTGATTCCATGAAATTCTATATAAGGTCACATTTTCAAAAACTAGGCTTTCACTTCAAAGTTATAATCTGTGGTCCATTTGTCGGAGCATTCCGTAACTACTATGTAAACTTATTGCAATATTGTGCAATTAGAATGGGAAGAAATAAGAAACTTACATAATTAGAATGGAATTTAGTTTTGACTTTTTATCACACAACTAAACCAGAGCAGTAGTGCACTAGCCAAGGTTTTATGAAGTTTAGAAATTTGCTGGTCTCTGAGCAACAAGAAAAAGATTTGAATATAAATGTGCCATAACTTTTAATTTGCTTATAAACTGTTTCAGCATATTTATACTGCAAAAACATTTCCTTTTGCGAAGACAATGGAAAGTTTGCCAATTTTTCTGGGTTGTTGATGTCACTGTAGCTGCACACACACGTGGATGAATGGAAATATGTGTGTTGCATATGAGATGACCCAACTCCCCAAATTGTGGTTTGTTTCATATTATGATACTCTATTGAGACCACAATTAAGATAGCATAGCAGCTGGGATTTTCAGTCATTTACAGGATTCAAACCAAAAAGTCTTTTAGCTGCATGAACAGAGCCATTATCATGAAGGCCCCACCTTGTCAACCTTGCCCCTCAACCTGAGGACCACCATGCCTCAGTTAACTCACCACCAGTTGTCTCTTTCCTTTATGAGAGAGCATATCCATGATCCACTGGGACTATAGCAACTTTATCTTTACTGATCGCTTGCATGTTTGCTATTAGATCATCTATTCTGATAGATATTTTAATTACTAAACAAATTCAAGAGACTACAAAAAGAGTTGAATGAACTGTTCTTTAAAAGGAAATTTGTACATCTCAATATCTCAGCACCAAAGCCTCTAGTAAGATAAAGAAAATCTATTGAAATATGGCATCCATACATTGTACAGTCTTGTCTACTTGTCAACTTCCATTGGCTCCTGGTCTTGCAGCACCTCAATTTAAAATTTCTTGGGATATTTAAGGGATCAGATAGCATCTATTGGGAGCAAGAACAAAGGACAACGTCCATGGAGGGGAGGGAAGGAGAGTGGAGTGACAAAAGATTTTCTGGTATTGGAGAAAGTAAGAAGAAATATGTGCCAGAGGAGGTGTGAATGGCTGGATTACAGCTGACCAAATGAGAGTTTTAAAAAAACCAAACTACCAACGAAAAAGAAAACCCTGAATGTAGAGGTTATGATGTAAAATTTTAAACTCCAGGCTGCAGAGGATCAAGTGAGACACCAAAGATGAGATGTTGTTTCTCAAGCTTCTGTCGAAGTTCTTTGAAACAATTTATCAGGCCAAAGGATGAAAGGTCAGAATGGGAGTAAGGTGAAGAATTGTACTACTAAGTGACAAACAGCACCGAGGCATGCTTGTGGTCTGTATCATACAGTGCTGACCAAGTGTACCTTTGGTCTTCCCAATGTAGAAGACGGTGAGCAGTAAATACAATGTACTAATTGAAAGAGGTGCAAGTAAATTGGTGTCTCACTTGCAAGGAATGCTTGGAGTGGGGGAAGGAAGGAAGGAAAGGTTTTTCATCCCCTGTGCTTGGGTGGATAGATGCCGAGGTAAAGGAGTTGGATGTTGGATGTGGCTGAGGAGTGTCACAGAGGGAACAGCACCTTTAGCATGCACCAAAGGAATCAAGGGAGCAAGAGATGGATTTCAAGGATAAGAGGAGCGAGGGTATTGTAGAGAGGCATTTGGTGAGACATTTTAGATTTTTACGTCTGTCACTTGCTTTTTCTGCCACTTGCTCAAAGCCTACGCTGTTTATACTTTTTACAGTTCTCCAACAAAGTTAAATATTGGTTAGAATGTTATAGGGGCCTAAACGCCATGGTGTATGGCAAGATTTATGGCAGAATCATGTGAAAAGTCTGAAACCTATCTCAATGTCGAGAGCAACGCACTGCATCTTTTGTGCATCTGCTGAGTGTCATGATGAGCACCTCACTTGGCAGTGGCGAGTTGCCAGTTAAAGAGGAATATGGCTTGTAAAATTTCTTATTAACTATACATCTCGTATACATGTAGCTTCCTATATTACCAAATATGTCGAATAAAGACCAAGATACAAGGAGAATTGAAGTCAAAGTGGGTAACCGGTGAATTCAGCCCAGCGCTGCCTGTGAAGAGCCTCCAAGTTGCTCTGCACCAAACAGTATCTCAAGGCATGATCCACGGACACTGGCATCTGAGATTTGCTGAACACGGCTTCTTGTGGGACTTCTACGATCCATTTGTAGTATTGCAGGGTGCACCAGCAGCTCGCATTGAAATGCTGCAGCAGGAACCGTGTGCACAAGAATAGGCACCCAGCTCACAATAGGACCAGGCTGTATCTCAGCACTGCTTGCTTGCTGTCTTAGTGCTTGCTCATTAATACCTACTTGCATTTTCACAGCATCACTGTCCTGTCTTACCTTGCCAATTACTACAGTCACACAACCAGGCAGCTTGCATTGCTGGTCAGCAGTGCTCAGTCAAGGGTGGATATCCCTCCTGTACAATATGGAGGTGCTGGTGTTGGACTGAGGTGGACAAAGTCAAAAATCGCATGACACCGGGTTATCGTACAACAGGTTTACTTAAAGCCTCAAGCTTTCGGAGCCCTGGTCCTTTTACAAGTAGCTAGCAATGATTTTTGACATCTTCCTGCGCTACATTAATCTCATACTTTACACCATGTACCGGGGCAACTTACAGAGAATACACACTGCAAGCAGCAGGTCTATCTCATGGTCTTAACAAAGCAATCTTTGGCAAAGTCCATGGAGGCATCCATCAGTCAGTCAATGGCAGCTTCCCATACATCTGTAGGGGTCTGGCTTCAGGCAGGCTTCCAGTTGGGGGGCTATTCTTCAGATAGCTTGTGCCTCTGCAGATCAGGGAGTTGGTCAAGGTCAGTCCTGTGGCTCCACAGTGACTAGTCCGGTGGGGTGTGGGTGTGATTTGGGCTGACATGGTCAAGGAGATGTACAGGCATCAGTCAGATGCCTGAGCACTCCTTGTCTGAGGCTGTCCTGTTAGGTTGTTCCAGGGAGTAGGCCACGGTCAATTGGCGAGGCCTTTCAGAGGAACAAAGGAGAAATGATAGGCCAAGTGGGGCTGTTGCCACGGGAATGAGATTCAAGAACAATTTATGGGATTTGGGGACTGCAGGCTGGGAGACCAGGCAAGTTGACAGTTGTGAAGGGGGGGTGATATTTCAAAGGGGGAGTACAGCATGGATGGGAATGGTGTATTGTGGGAGGGGATTTGCCCACTGTCAGGATCATCCTGGCTTCAAGAGAAGGGACATTGCTGCATGACCATACCTGATGTGATTATCTCATATGACGAGAGCTGTGGATGAATGGTAGTCAGGTGTGGACTCATATAAATGTGTTGGGTGGGGCTCTTGGAAGGTGTGAAGGCAATGGGGTTTGCTTAAAGGGCTTCAAAGAAGGGAACCTGCATGTTCGGGGCCTCACCAACACATAGAGGAAAAGGCTGAAATCCACGTTCACTGTTGCCTTACATCATGCTAGAAATTGAAAGAAAATAGCTGTAACGACACTTAGAGAAGGTGGAACAATTACTTCGACCTATGAGGGAGGGACTGCAAGACCCCCACCTCCCCCACATTGTGAGAACTTTTTGAGAGCAAGAAGATTGTTCTGTAAAGGACACAGACCGTTGAGCCCCCTAATCCCTTGTGCTCCCTGTGTGCTGTATACTTCTCTGCCCCATACATTGCTGATCTCATTCACACCATCATTTTTGAAGACTGAAGCCAGGGAACGAATAGGGATGTTTGACCATCAGGGTCGATAGTGTCAGCAGAACCCGTTGCTGGATAGCCTTGTTCATCTTGCTTCCAGATGCTGCAGCAGGCTCTCAACACAGACATCGATCTATTGTACATCCTGTATGGGCATCCTGCTGGCACAGTTAAATTTGTGGTTACTCATACTCAAACAATCAAATTAGTGCAAAACCAATCAAACGTATGCAAGCTTGAAACTTTCTGTACAGTACACTGCCACCTATGCCACCAAAGTGCCTTCAAAGGTTTTTCTATCTTTCTTTCCCTCAGATTTCCTCTGAAAGCAGCTTGTGTTTCCACAGCTGGGATGAAGCAGTGGAGCTCATTGGTCCTGGAGATTTAATCTGGATATCCTGTGGGCATTCATGTCCTGAGGACTCTTACCTGCTTGAGGGTCTTGTAGCCAGAGGTGTTGACCCCACTTGGCTTGAATCTCCAAATGTCAGAGGGGGCCAGATAGGGTAGAGTGGTAGAACCACTGGAGTATTCTAAGAGGGGACTTCTGAAGGGGTCTGTGTGTAGTTCCTTCTTTCTCTGGGTGCCTCCTGGAATTGCCCCATCTTCTTGTGAGGTAGAAGCATAAGAAGTGTGCTGCAGGTTACCTGTGCATTTGTTGCCATGCCTTCATCTTGAGACACAGTGGCTGAAGCACTGAGGTGTGGTGTGCACGCCTCTCCAGCAGATCAAAGGTTGCTGGAAATGGCTCTGCATAGCAGACACCAACCTGGCAACAAAGACAGCCTGACAATCGTGTGCTGGGTCCCTTTAATGTAGCTGCTTTCCTATAGTGCTTGGGTTCTGAGGACCATTGCCACCTTTAATTCTCCCTGTGCATGTGGATGACGTCCTACTGCTGACATTATTGCTTGCTGCTTAAAACCTGCTTCTTTGACCAAACTTTGACCATCTATGTTAATGGAGAAAGTGAGGACTGCAGACGCTGGAGATCAGAGCTGAAAATGTGTTGCTGGAAAAGCACAGCAGGTCAGGCAGCATCCAAGGAACAGGAGAATCGACGTTTCGGGCATAAGCCCTGAAGAAGGGCTTATGCCCGAAACGTCGATTCTCCTGTTCCTTGGATGCTGCCTGACCTGCTGCGCTTTTCCAGCAACACATTTTCAGCTCATCTATGTTAATGAATTGTTACATGACTCAGTGACAAATTTTGTTTGATAACGTTCCTGTGAAACACCTGGAGGCTTTTACAAAGGTAAAGCTGCAAAATAAGTATAATTGTCATAAAGAATGAGAATAAAGTGGCCGAGAGGAGAAATAGTTTAAGGCATATGAGTCAGTGTTCGTGGCAAAGTGAGTGATGATCTTGTATTCACAGCAGTGAAGGGTGAAGGAGAATCAGGAATGCAGAAGAGGTAGAAGAGAAGGGCATTCAGAGGCGGTGTTATGCAAGGTCAATTCCTTTAATATAGCATCAGGAATTGCATGCCTGCTCATCCTGGATGCACTTCTCACAAAGTTGCATGTCTTCATGTTTGGGCTCAGCACAGGATACTGAGTGAGCCTCAAACAAGTGTTACGCTCTCATCGACATATGCGAAAGCGCCTAAAAACTGTTTAAAGCATCCTTACTCAATGTGACAGATGATACACTTTCTGCTGGAAAAGTGTGTACAAATCCTGACTGCCATTTTGAGACCTTGGCAGCCTAAGTGGTGTCCAATAAAGGGACTGTTGTGATGTGTTAGGATAATCTTACCCCCAAAAAATGTTAATCGATGGTTTTATGGTTTGGTTGCTAACTGTAATAGCCCTTGAATATTCACAGCGATTAGAATAAATTGTTATCATTTAACAAGCATGTTCCACAGCTGCAGAAGATTTCTCCTATTTTGAGGTAATAAGTGTTAATCATTTTCATTGACTTTGCTTTATCCAGGCTCTTGCAGATAAATTTCATTGATTGTGGGACCTCAAATATTAAAATATAGTTGGACCAGTTGGAAATGAAAGCAGGAAGCACCTTTTTAACACAAAAGGATAATCAAAATCTAGGATTCCATTCCCCCTACCCGCCAAAAACTGTGGGTGCTTGGCTAACTTAAAATTGAGCTTGGTAGATTTTTGATAAGCTAATGGTATTAGATTATTAGATAAAATTAAATAAAGGAAAATGGGATATAATAATAACAATGGTGTAACAGGATGGTGAAATTGTCTCAAGGGTACTGAGTAGTCTAGTTGTGTTGCTATGTATTAGTGAAACAGAACATATGAAAACATACAGCATTGCAGAGAAGCTGGGAACTGGATTCTCATTTTTCCTGACATTTATTAGTAGTCTGGATCTTCATGTACAGGAACCAATTTCAAATTTCATCGATGATGCAAAATTTGGAAGAACTACAAACTGAGGAGAATAGTGTAGAACTCCAAAAAGACGTTGATAATTTGGTGGAGTGAGAGCACAAATGACAAATGAGATTCAATGCAGAGAAGTGTGAGGTGTTGCAATTTGTTCAGAAGAGCATTGAAAGACAATTTAAAATAGTGTGTACAATTCGAAGAGGGTTGCAGGACAGAGGCAGGTTGTATATGTGCTTAAATCATTGAAAGTGGCTGGACAGATAGAAAGAACTGTTAATAAAGGATGCAGTGTTCTCAGCTTTATTAATAGTGACATAAAATACAAGAATAAGGAGGTGATGTTGAACTTGTGCAAGACCCCGTTGTTAGACCATATCTGGAATATTGTGTACAGTTGTGTGTGTGACATTATAGGAAAGATGTGGATGTATTGGAGAAAGTGCTGAAGCGATTCAGAAGAATGGTTCCAGAAATGAGAAACTTCAGTTCTGAGGGTAGATGGAAGAAGTTGGGACTGTTCTTCTTAGAGAAAAGAAGATTGAGAGGAGGCTTGATAGATATTTTAAATATTGTGAGAAGGCTGAAGAGAGTAAAAGCTGTTCCTGTTCATATAAGGAACAAGAAGGTGAGGTTGTGGATTCAAATAGATAAGTAAATAATAGGTAAACAGTGGCAAAAAGAAAAATACAGGTACTGGCGAATGTTAAGAGTTTGTGAGTCCATTCAGTATTCGAACAACAGTAGGGTAGAAACAGTTTTGAAACCGGCTGGTATGTGTGTTTAAGCTTCTGTACCTTCTCCCTGATGGTAGAGGTTGTAGAAAAACTTTGCCAGGGTGGAATGGATCTTTGAGAATATTGGCAGCCTTTCCTTGACAGCAGGCCTGGTAGGTGGATTCTATAGATGGGAGGTTGGCCTTTGTGATTGTCCGGGTCAAGTTCACCACTCTCGGTAACTGTCTCCGATCTTGAATGGTACAGTTGCCATATCAGGTAGTGATACATCCAGATAGAATGCTCTAGATGGGACACCTATAAAAAGTTAACGAGGTAAAAACAATGACTGCAGATGCTGGAAACCAGATTCTGGATTAGTGGTGTTGTAAGAGCACAGCAAATCAGGCAGCATCCGAGGACAGGCAAAATCGACGTTTCGGGAAAAAGCCCTTCATCAGGAGGGCTTTTGCCCGAAACGTCGATTTTGCCTGTCCTCGGATGCTGCCTGAATTGCTGTGCTCTTCCAGCACCACTGATTCAGCACCTATAAAAGTTGGCAAGGGTATTCACCGTCATGCCAAATTTCCTCAGCTGCCTGAGGAAGAAATGTTGTTGGGCCTTTGTAACCAGTGCGTCCACATAGATTCTAAGAAAGCTTGTTTTGGTTGACCACTCCCAGGCGTTTGACAGTCTCCACTTGTTCCACCTTCGTGCTGTTAATGTGTAGCGGGGCATGAGTAACATCCCACCGAAAGTCAATAATGAGTTCCTTGGTTTTGCCGGCATTGAGAGCTAGGTTGTTCTCAGTGCACCATTTTTCCAGGTCTTCCACTTCCTGTCTATAATCTGTGTCGTTGCCATCTGAGAT
Source organism: Chiloscyllium plagiosum (assembly GCF_004010195.1). Lineage (NCBI taxonomy): Eukaryota > Metazoa > Chordata > Chondrichthyes > Orectolobiformes > Hemiscylliidae > Chiloscyllium > Chiloscyllium plagiosum. The sequence continues at coordinate 57,260,164 of NC_057721.1, read as the reverse complement.
TTGACCGACTATGGTGGTGTCATCAGCGAACTTGTAAATGGCATTCATCTGGTATTTGGTGACACAGTCTTGCGTATGCAGTGAATACAGTAGGGGGGCTGAGTGCGCACCCTTGGGGGGGGCTCCAGTGTTGAGTGTTACTGAGGATGAAATGTTGTCTCCAGTCTTCATTGATTGTGGCCTGTGGGTCAGGAAACTGAGGATCCAGTTGCAGAGAGTGGGGCTGAGTCTGAGATCACTAAGTTTAGTAATCAGTCTCAAGAGGATAATAGTGTTGAAGGCTAAACTGTATTCAATGAGTACAATTCTTACGTAGCTGTTCTTGGTGTCAAGATATTATGGGGATGAGTCAAGGGCAAGTGATATGGCGTCTGATGTGGATCTGTTGGTCTGATAAGCAAATTGGAGTGGGTCAACAGTAGTGGGGAGGCTGGAGTTGATTAATGCCATGACCAGCCTTTCAAAGCACTTCATGACCACCGAAGTTAGGGCCATTGGATGGTAGTCATTGAGACATGCTGCATGAGCCTTCTTAGGCTCAGAAATGATGCTGGCCCTCTTGAAACAGGCAGGGACAGTGGCCTGCTGCAGGGATGGGTTGAAGATGTCCAAGAAGACCTCTGCCAGTTGATCTGCGCATGCTCTGAATGCACGGCCTGGTACTCCTTCTGGTCCTGTTGCTTTCCTTGGATTCACACTAAGGAAAACTGATCTGACTTCTGATGCAGGACTTGTCGGAATAGGTGTTACCTCTGCCAAAATTCTGCTCAAAGTGAGCATTGAAGGCGATGAGACGGTCTGGGAGAGATGTGTCATTGTCTGCTATCTTGCATGTCTCTTTTTAGAACCTGTGATGTCATTCAGTCCTTGCCATAGTCGGTGGGTGTCTGTCTGGGTCTCTAGTTTGAGTCGGTATTGGTCCTTGGTGTCTTAATGGCTCTGCAAAACTCATACTTGGATTCCTTATATTTGAGTGGGTCTCCTGATCTGAAGGCCTCATGCCTGATTTTTAGTAGGCTCTTTATGTCCTGATTCATCCAGAGTTTCCTGTTGGGGAATATCTGGATTGACTTCCTGGGTATACAGTCCTCCACACACTTGCTGATAAAGCCTGTGACGTACTCGTCCAAGGTACCTGCGGCCTGTTTGAACATGGCCCAATCAGCCAATTCCAGTCAGCACCAGAGTTGATCCTCTGCCTCCTCTGACCAGCACTGGACCTGTATCAGCAAGGGGATCTCCTTCTTGAGCTTTTGCCTGTAAGCCGGCAGAAGAAGCACGGCATTGTGGTCGGAGTTCCCGAAATGAGGGCGAGGAATGGAGCGGTAGGCATCCTTCACAGTGGTGCAGCAGTGATCTAAAATGTTTGGGCCCCTGGTGGGGCAGGTAATGTTCTGGTGGTGCTTGGGCAATGCCATCCTTAGATTGGCTTGATTGAATTTGCCAGTTACAATAAACATGGCCTCGGGGTGTTCTGTCTCCAGGGTGTTAGTGGTGGAGTACAGCACATCCAGAGCTTCCTGAACGTTTGCTTGTGGAGGTATGTACGCAGCAGTTACTATAGCAGAGGTTAGTTCCCGTGGTAGACAAAAAGGGCGGCATTTGATGGTGAGGAATTCAAGGTTTGGGGAGCAATGGCTGCTCAGGGTTGCAATGTCTGTGCACAAGTTGTTGATTAAAAAGCAAACCCCTCCACCCTTTTTCTTACCCGAGGACGCTGTACGGTCCATACAATGGATAGAAAAACCATCAGCCTGAAGTATACAGTTGGGAATGGATGGGTTGAGCCAGGTTTCTATGAAGCAGAGTGCGCAGCAGTCCCTCAGTTCACGCTGGAAGCTGAGCCATGATCTGAGTTCGTCCATCTTATCCTCCAGAGATTGTACACTTGCTAGGAGTAAGCTAGGAAGGGGGGTCTTGAAATCACTTAGTCTCAGTCTTACTAGCAGGCCAGCATGCTTACCCGGCTTTTTCGCAGGTTTCTTACGTTTGAGTAGTCCGGTGGTCTGGTGGAGTGGATTGTGACTACTTCCAGTTAAGTGATCCTTCCTAGGACCCTGTGGAGCAGGTAGGTTGCAGTTTAATGTATTTTTGCACAGGGTCTGCTTAGGACCCAGTGTAGCAGGAAGTTAATGTATGGAAAGAACTGTCTGAGAATGTGATTGAGGCAGGTTCAGATGACACATTCAAGGGGGCATTGGAAGATTATTTGGATAGATGTAGTGTGCAAGTGTATGGGGATATAGCAGGAGATTGGTACTGACTAAGAATGTTCATTTGAAGAGCCTGTGCAGGCATGATGGACGAAACAGCCACCTCCTGCGCCGTACCGATTCTGTAATTTTCTTACCCAAAAGTCCTACTGTCACTTATAAATCACCGTGAACTGGAAATTGCTGACCATAAAGGCAATAGTGTAGTAGCACTCATTATGTGTTGTTGCACCCTTTGTGTTCTTAACTCAACCACTCGCATCCTGCTCCACCATTATCTCTTGCTGTTACATGATATTAAATGAAAATACTGACTTTTTGATCCACATAACTTTGATTCAAATACAGTTAACTTCTGTGTTTTTTCACGTGTTAAGAGCTTTATATATAGCCAGCTACACGTTTTCACCTAATAAACTAAAGAAGGACTTGCATACATATAGGACCTTTAATAACCATAGAATACCCTAAAGCACTTCTACTGCAAATTAAGTACTGTTGATGGGTAGTCCTAATAATGTAGGCAACATTGACAATGAATTTGTACATCAGTCTCAAAAATAGCAATTGGATAATGACCAGATGATGTGTTTGTGTGATGTGTTTCTCCACTTTTTCTTAAGTGTCCTTCAAATCTGTAGTTTTGTTCAAGATTTTTGTATCCTGTACTAATTCTTTCTTTCACGGTTTAGTACCAATTATATTAATTTTTTCTGTGAAATGCCTTTAGAAGTTTTACTATATTCAAGGTGCTTCATAAATGCAAATTGCAGTAGTTGCATTTTCTTCATTTATTTTAAGCAAAACTCAAATTTCTCACAAGCTGCATGAAAACTTGCTTTTGTTTACTTTGCTGGCTACACTAAATAATTCTGTTTTTTTCTTCAAATCTGATCAGAGAAGGCAGCAATGTAACTAGTAAGACTTGCTGGATGGGATACATGTGGTCTATTGTTGTTGAAGTGCGGTCAGTTAGCCCCGTCATGACCCAGGAGCTATCACCTCATTACTCCCTAATGAAGTGCTGAGTGATAATATTAGAATGGCAGGCAATGAGATCAGAAATAGTTGCCCTAGGGTCCTGAGGCATAAAAGTACAGCTCTCCATCTCTGATTAATTTATTTTAGGAATAGCCTGAACATTAAATGTACACATTGTATGGCTTTTAAACAAAAAGAGCTAGGCATTTATCATTTAGTGAAAACAGGAAAAGGTACTCCTCAGAGCAATTAATAAAAGTTGAATGAAACTGTAGGAATGTATAGTGCTGAAATGTATGATATAAGATTTTAGCAGACAAACCCAATGGGTTTCCTAAGATAATGTTTAATGTGTTTTCATACACTGACTTGTTACTTTCTTGGCAAAATTAAAGTAAATCTTCTTAATCCAGCAATGATGTGTGCAATGTTGGCTCGCAATCATTGAACAGTTCAGATAATCATGTTTTTTATTGATTTAATTTTGGTCAATGTCCTTAGATTATAAGGTAAATTAGAATAGAATAGAACAGTAATTTATTGTCACTTGTATTTATGAAAATATAATGAAAAGTGTATGTCATCATAATCTGGTGCCATTTTCATTACAGAAATTATAATATAAATAATTAAGACTAAGTTAAGACAAAGTTAATCTTTTATTCTCTCCCTGGCTCCTGGGTTTCTGAAGTGACTACAGGACATCACCACCATTGAAGCCGCACCTCAGGCAACCAATGAGTGTCCCTTTTCAATTGGTTGACAATGTAGGCCTTAGTGAATTTGCTTTGAAATTGAGGCCATTATAATAGCACTGCTTTTTTTGAGGAGCTGTCTGGCTACAATCTGATCAATGAGAATGGAACCGTATGATTGCAATTCTATCCAGCAAGATGATGGTGGAGATCTTTTGGCGAGAGATGGTGTGGTCAGCTGTGTCAAAGGGTGCAAACAATTCTAGAAGGGCAAAATATGGAGTGTTGTTTGTGACATTCAGAAGCAGTATGGACAAGATCCTGAGACATGAGCTAAATACAGAAACAGAAGACATCTAAATATTTATGGAAGACTGATAAACGGGAATTCATTTTTCATGTATTAAGCAGTCAGTGATTCTTAATTATGCAGGAAACAAAGTATCAGTTGTACAAAAGTCAAATGGAATGTGTCTTATGACATCCTCTGTGGTTTGTGGAATCTCAAAAATTTAAAACAGTGTCGCTATTTTACTGTTATCAATGCACGCCAGATGGTTGACTGGACCTAATTGAACATCTTAGTCACAAATTCCGTGGTGAGGCAAGTCCGCCTCCATGGAGCAGCTCTTCCACTAGAACTGGATAATTAACCCTCTTAGGGTCATCTTCTGATTGAGGTAACATTTGCTATTAAAAGAGGCATACAGGATGTGGGAACAATACCAAGGCCTGGAATCATTTTGGTGATGGTTTGTAGACCAAGAGGATCTGGAAGTAAGTAGGGTTTGAGGTGGATGCAATTCCATTTAAAATACTTGCACTGTAATTGCCAACTGTATGTCTACGATTAAAGAATAAGGGCACAGAATGTTTTAAATAACTAAAACTTGGCTCTAAGCTCAATGGTGCATCAATTGTTTGTTGGAAAACATTCCTTCAAGAACAAAATTAACCTAACTGTATCAAAGCTTTGCCTTAGCATTCACTTTTTTAAAGTGCCTATTAGACTTTAACTGTGAAACTAAATTTTCAGGAAGCACGGTGGCACAGTGGTTAGCACTGCTGCCTCACAGCGCCAGAGACCCGGGTTCAATTCCCGCCTCAGGCGACTGACTGTGTGGAGTTTGCACGTTCTCCCCGTGTCTGCGTGGGTTTCCTCCGGGTGCTCCGGTTTCCTCCCATAGTTCAAAGATGTGCAGGTTAGGTGAATTGGCCATGCTAAATTGCCCGTAATGTTAGGTAAGGGGTAAATGTAGGGGTATGAATGGGTTGCGCTTCGGCGGGTCGGTGTGGACTTGTTGGGCCGAAGGGCCTGTTTCCACACTGTAATGTAATGTAATGTAATGTAATCATATTAGACAACTTAAGATTGTGTCTGGGTCATGATTACCTATGAGTGTCTCCCAGTGCTGATTGTGGGGAAAGTTGTATGCTAGGCAGGAGAATTATGTGCTGATTGTGGGGAAAGTTGTATGCTAGGCAGGAGAATTATGATGACATGAATGGGAGGCAAACAGAATGACAACGTGGGCTAGATTTAGTTGTCTTTGCGCTCTAAGTGTCGGAGTGAACAACTTCAGTTGTAACTCAGCTCCAATTGTCTATCACTGGGAGCTGGGCAGTGTTGCTGGAGACCCAGCCATGAAGAGCTGCACTGAGATGGTTTTTTTTGGGTGGGGCAGTTGTGCAGTCAAAGCAATGATGAGAGGGGTTTTGGAGGCAAGTGGCTTTCATTCGTCACCTATTCCCCCCCCAACTATGCCAACAATTGCCCCAGATTGGGGAAAATAGGGATCCCTGTGATCAAGCAGACAGGCTATCTTGAATCTCCTGTCAGGAGAGTAACTGTTTTTTTCCATTGCTAGAAAGGCAGATAATTGGGCGGGTGACAGGTTGAAGCCTTTTATTGTCTGCACTTTGACCATGTAAAGGTCTTTATTGATGGCAGTTTGGGAAAGTCACCCATGGATTGCTCTGTGCAGATTTTATTAATGAGTTGGTTGGACGTGGGTGTGTCAATCCACCTGAAATTTTGCGCTTCTTTCATCTCTACCAAGGGGAAAATCCTCCCCACTCTCTTAATGAATTTTCCACATGTTCCCAGAAATAGAACAAAAATACTTTCTTAACATTATACTGAATGTACTTAAGCTATAATGGCTTATTGTATGTCAGCAATTGGAGTGTTTTGTTCCTTTGAATTGATCACCTTAGCTCAATATTCAGAAAGCCCTTTAGGAATATCAACTTCCACCCACAGAAGTGTCTCTTTGATCATGACTCAGGAGCCACCTTTATGTTGTTTAAAACACTTACTAGATCATTACTATCAACTCAAGAAAGGTTCCCATTGAAGAAACAGACAAAGGACTGAGTGTGATCGGACAGGGGTGGGGACCAACAAGAAAGTGGAGTTGAAATGACAACTGATCAACCATGACTTATTGAAGGGGGAGGAAGCTTAAAGGGCCTAATGGCCTACTCCTGCTTGTAAGTCTTATATTCCTAATTATAGCTTTGCATGGCAATGGAAGCGGTGGTGGATGTCAGGTTGAGAGGGATGACATAACGAAGTAAAGAGAGATAAAGGAGAGAATGCTTGTGGAAGGTGGTGCTGATGTGGGTGAGGGAAGTTGTCAACAAAATCATAATTAATGTATAATAAACATTTTGAAATAAAACTGGCTTGTTTCCCAGCTCCAGCTAAGTAGCTTTACGGAGGATAATAGTAATCCACTGAGAAAAGCAGGAGCACATGGCTGATGCTCAAGATAAGGTAGAAGAAATGGCTGGCAGTATTGTAAATGGACTGTGCCTATGACAGTTGGCAGCAGTTGTGAAAACAGGGAGGATACCATTGTAACATTAGTTTCATTATTTTCAATCTTAAATTAAGTTTCAAAATTAACACGAAGGCTGTAATAGCTTCAGGCAGGTGCCAACAGCCCCATCTGGGTTAAGAATGATCTTGAAGATCACAAGGAGCACTGAACTAATGAGAGATAAATCCAAGAGGAACATACTTCTCTTGCAACCCCCTCTCCTTATTTCCTTATTGTATGTCCCCTTCAATTTCTCAAATCTTCATCTATTATTTTAAGAGTTAAGGAATGTTCCATATGCCCCCAAAAAAAGGCAGGCATAACTGGGGCCCATGTGGGCATCCATGGCAGCACGTTGACCTGAAGAAAGTGTGAAGACTTGTAGGAGAGGTTGTTTAAAGTGAGACGAGCTCGGCCAGGCAGAGGAGGGTGATGGGAGATGGACGTGTAAAGGGGTCATACATCTATGGTGAAGAGGAGACAGCTGGTGCCTGCGAACTGAAATTCTGAATCTGAATCTGAAACTGCCGTAAAGCTTCAGAAGAATCACAGATGTAAGTGGGAAGGGACTGGAAAGGGTGAGAAAACAAGAAAATAATGTTCAAATTCATATTCACATATTCATAATCGCTTTCATATTCAGTAGTATGATTATCACTGAGCACCTGCCAATAAGTCTCTAGTTCAACAATTGCCAGAAACTCCAATGCATGAGCTCGAAAAGGAATATTACGGCTATTAGAGTATGTCAGTGGCTTGGTAACCTGCAACGTACCTCCCCAGAATCTCTTCCCCACCTCCAACGTGCAAGTCAGGAGTGAGCAAGAATGCTTTCTAGTTGCTTGAGTGAATTAAGCTGCAACAAGCTCAACCTCATTTAATTCCCCAAAATCTCCCAGTTATAACATGGTTGCAAATGTTCGTTTTCTATAGGATACACTGCAGCAACCTATTGAAAAGACTTTGATGTTTCTCCATATCTGAGACTTCTACCAGCTAGAATATCAGGGCAACTGGTGCATGGAACATCCACACCGTAGTCTAAGTTGTACGCTTTTCTGAATTGGTCATATATTGTCATTCCTTCATTTTCACTGATCAGTACTTGGAATTCCTTATCTAACAGCATTACTAAAGTATGATCATATCATAGACTGCTGTATTTTGAGAAAAAGGCTTGCCATTTTATTCTCAGAGCTGTTGGGATGAGCAATTAATGTGACCCCCATATTTTAGGAATATGTTAGAAATGTGGAATAGGTTACAATGGTACAATTGTGATCTGTTTAATGTTAATTGTGATGTAGTATGAAGCCTCAGGGTATTCAATATTTATTTGATAATTGGTCAGGGATATTTGAGAGTAGAAAGTGTTTGTCAGTTCCAGGCTGCAAGTTTGTAGTGCAGGATAAAAAAAGTGCACCATTTCAAGATGGTTTTACATTTGTAATGAAATTATATTGGTCGTCAGATACAAAGCAGAAATTGCTGGTGAAACTCAGCAGGTCTGTGGGAAGAAAGCAGAGCTAATGTTTTGAGTTCAGTGACTCTTCATGAGGATGGATTCTGATGAAGAGTCACTGGACTCAAAATGTTAACTCTGCTTTCTTGTCACAGATGCTGCCAGCTTTGTTGAGTTTCTCCAGCAATTTCTGTTTTTGTTTCAGGTCTCCAGCATCCACAGTTCTTTGTTTTATTTTGTTGTCTGATACCTGGAATAGGTGACTGGGTCCAACAATTCTATGCTGTTGTTTATGCTCCATAATGTCTCCTCCAACTTACTATCTCTAACTCAATCAGCAAATTCTTCCATTTCTTTTTACCTCGAGCTCATCTAGTTTCCCCTTAAATGCAACTACAGCACTCACCTCAGCTAACCCTTGTGCTAGCAAGTTCTATATTCTAACTAGCTAAGTAAAAAGGTTTCTCCTAAATTCCATGTTGAATTTGTCAGTGACCATCTGATATTTGTTAGTACCAGTCACATCTACAAATGGAAACATCTTATTATCCTATGTTATCAAACCATTTAATAAATATTATTGTTCTCTTATAAGGTCACTCCTCTATCTTTGCTTCCAGAGCACAAAATATTAAGCTGTTCAATCTTTCTTGATGGATATAACTACTCTATGATATCATCATTCTAATAAATTAACTTTGCATATTCTTTAGTTCTTCTTTATCCTTGTTAAATATGGTTTTCTTTTCGTTAGGTGCTTAGCTAATTTCTCTTTGAAAGCCACAATTGAACCACCCTTCCAAGGAATGCATTTCAGAATCAAATGATTCCTGGTAATTAAAAAAAAATTCTCATAACGCTTTTATCTCTTTTGGTTTTCACCTTAAACTTGTGTCCTTTGGTTCCCAACCCCCTCATTAAAAGAAATGTTTTTCATTATCTACTCTGTCTCAAAACCCTCATTATTTTGAACACATTTGTCAAATCTTCTTGGTCTATCCTCTCCAGTTTCTCCAAACAATCCAGGGAACTAAAGTCTCTCATTCCTGGAACAGTCCTCATAAATCTTTTCTGTACCCTTTCTAAAGCCTTCACATCCACCCTAAAGGTTGGCAGTATGAATTGAATCACAGAAAGCTTAAAGCACAGGAAAAGGCCATTGTGTCTGTGCCAGTTAAGCATGAGCCACCCTGCCTAATCTCTCTTCCAGCATTTGGTCTGGAGCCTTCCTGGTTTCAATACTTGAGCTACTTTTTTTAAATTAGTCAAGAGTTTCTGCCTCTCCCACACTCTTAGGCAGAGTGTTTCAGGCCCTCCATCTGCCTCTGGGAGAAAATAATATTCCTAATTTTCCCGCTAATCTGTTATGACTAAATAATGTCCCATGTCACTGGACTTCTCTGCTAATGTAAATTGGCTCTTTATAATTTAGTACATCTCATTTGAATTTCCCCTCAGCCACTTCTGTTTGGTGACAAATAGCCTCAAGCTATCTGATCTTTCCTCATAGCTGCATTTTTACCGTCCTGGCAACATCCTTGTAAAACTTCATCTATTCTCAAGTGCAGTTACATCCCTTCTGTAATGAGGTGACTAGAACTGCACACAGTACTCAGTGATTGTAGCATCATTAATGATTTATACAGTTCCTGTATAATATATCTGTTCTTGTATTCTGTGACTCTGCCTAATGAAGAAATTTATTCCATATGCCTTCTTAACAACCGTAGCGGCGTGCTCTGCAACCTTCAGGGATCTTTGAAGATTCACTCTAAACCCCTCAGTATTCCCATAATTATTGTGTAATATTTGCCTTGTTTGACTTCTTCATGTGCATTACCTCACTCTTCTGCACATTGAATTTCATTTGCTACTTCCTTTTGTTCTGAAGAAGGGTCACTGGACTCAAAACATTAGCTCTGCTTTCTCTTCACAGATGCTGCCAGACGTGCTGATGTTTCCCAGAATTGTCTGTTTTTGTTTCCGGTTTCCAGCATCTGCAGTTCATTATGTTTTATTTACATTTGCTACTTGTCTACCTGCCCAGCCATCAGGTTAGACTTCAACTGGAGTATAATTTCAATGTGGCAAATCTTTTTCATTATTTCCCTCAAGAAATTAATGTCGGTCCTTTGTTTTATATTGTTTGAATGGCTTTGTTAACCTACATCACTACTCAGAGTGATTTACATATTCATTGTGCTCCCACCCCAGATTCCCCTGTTCATCCCGCCCATTTAGATGCTAATTTTCTGAGGAATATATGATCTTGCTATTCTTCCGATCAAAATAAACTGCCTTTCAGGTATCTACGCTGAGGTTCATTTGGCAGTTATAAGTCCATTCTGGATGTTCATTAATGTGTCATTGTCTTTTGCTGTGGTCACCAATATATTACTGCATTTCTGAATGCTGTATTCATCAGAAATTTTGAAATGGTACTTCTGATTTCAGAACCCAAAGCCCTGATTTCTGTTCCCAAGTTCAATGTACAAAAGAGGGGGAGTTCCTGGCTCTACATATCCGACCTTTAAAAATGGCCATTCATAGAATCCCTACAGTATGGAAACAGGCCATTAGGCCCAACAAGCCCATACCAACCCTCTGAAGAGTAACTCATCCAGACCCATCCCCCATTACTCTACATTTACCACTGACTAATGCACCTAGCCTACACATCCTTGAACAGTATTGGCAATTTAGCATGGCCAATTCACATAACCTACACATATTTGGATTGCCCCTGATTGCAGTCCACTGGATCAGGCTGGTTTGGAAATTGGACCAAGTGACCCAGATAAATCTGAGGAGGCTTTTATTGCAAAGTCAGATTGCCTTTGGACCCTAGCATTACTTCCTAAATCTGAAATGTAAAAAAAATTAAAATAAATTCCTCCAACCTTCATCCATCCAATGCCTCATCCCATGCTTTGTTCATGTCAACCCATGTGATCTATTGCTGTTGAATATCACCCCATGTCTCCCTACCCATCTCCAAGACCCTTGATGCCCAACTTAGTGCCAGCTTGTGCAATTCACTGTTCCACACCTTGCCACTTCACCTGCCATGCCACTACTAGCTGTTGATAGGTTCAATGCCTCTTGTTAAATATTGACAAGTCTGACATTTCTTTGAAAGCTTCACATTTCCAATTTTATGAAGCTTTTAAATGCAATCTTCTCTACTATTGATAATCTCAAAAGATTCCTTACAGCTTCACCCTCTCCACCCCAAACAGAAGGAACGTAACCACACCCCCATTCCCCCTAACCCAAAAGATACCTGACTCCCATCCCCAAAGTGTCTGGGGTATATGGGGCATCCCGGCTATCCAAAGGAAATGTACCAAGAACAGACTTGTCTGAGCTGGTCTCTTCCTGCAAAGTCTAGGTTCCACATGGTCAAACTACCAAAATGGAATTTAAGTGCAGGCAGCTGACCAGGAACCACTCATGCATGAAGCCTAAGCTGACTTCATTCCTGCACCAGCTAAAATGGGAAGTACCAAATTTATGGCCACTTAAATTATTACACCTCTTTGGAGAGTTTCTTTGAATTACTGAAAATCTGAAACCAAATATTATCTGTAATCAGTAAGCAATGGTGGTGCCAGCTTCCACCCTTCTGGAATACCATTCCACTATTTGATTGTTTGAAATAACCACTATAAATATCTTTAATAATACTGTTTTCTTTTCATCACCAACTTGTTATTAATTCTGCTACTGGTTATTTGACTCCATATGTTCAGATTTTAACGTGGATTTATTATGTAATCTCTTATTGAAGGCTTTTTGGAAATCTAAACACATTACGTCCACTGTATTACTCATGCCTATCTTTTCTGTTGCTTTTTCAAATAACTAATTGAAAAGCATGACCTTCCCTTTTGGAACCTCTGTTGACTACTCTTTATCAAGATATTTTCTATTTCATTCTTGAGTAAGGATTCCATTAACTTTCCTCTCACTGACATATGGTTAATTGGTCTACAAATTCCTGGACATTCTCTATCTTTCTTTTCATATATGCATGAATCGCTTTAATTGTCCACGAGTTCTCTGGTACTGTTGCATTTATTTATTATCAATCTAATTGTACCTCTTCTAACTTACTAAACGTAGATAAACATGGTTTATTATCTGTTAGGTTGCTTCAAAATGTGTAAAAAGGATACGGTATTTTTCTATTGGGCATATGGCAAAATTTGCAATATTTCTAAGTTAGCCTACAATTTATGATTCTCTGCTTAGCTGGCTATAGAGGAGTTCTGGCTGTAGCCAAGGGAATTTTGCTGGTCACTTACTCAGAGTCAAGGAATACAAAAATATGACTAATTTTCCATTTTGTTAGGACAACACCAAAATGCCAAGTTCTTGGTGTGAACTCACGAGGGTGAGAGAGGTTTAATGCTTTAAAAGCCTAAAATAGTCAAAGGCATATGTCAAGTCAATGAGACAATTAAAGCAGGTGAAAGAGAACTGAATTTTGTGGCAAGAGGTATGAAATATATAAGAATATATAAAAGCCAAGATTCAATAATAGGAATAAAACGCACAATATTTGCATAGGTGACAGCTGTGATACATTGGGTAGAAAAGTAGTATTTTATTTGCTTTATGGTGATGAGGAAAAATTAAATTTAAATTATTCGATTGAGGAGCGATGTTGGGAGAAATGTTTTTACAGAGGATTGTTTGGTGTGGAAGGCTTTGCCATGGGGAATCACTGTGGCTGAGGCTGTTGCATATGTTAAAGAAAATGAAATAAATATTTGAAGTACATAAACGTACAATGTTATGTAGACAGAGAGGTAGTGAGATTTAATTTTAGATCTTGCTTTGACAAAGGCTCGTAAACATAAGAGGCAGAATTTTTTCCAGCCCTGTTAAGGCAGTGGTATCAGAAAAACAGGGAGGAATAGTATCAGGACAGCTCAACATGGGCTAGTTTGCTATGGACAGACAGGAATGTGGATTTTTGGCCCATTCCAAGGTGGAGGGAAACCAATTTGTACAATGAGGATGGTGGAGTGCCACAACCCCCCATCACATGAGATTTCTGCTAGCGTGATCAAGGTGGTCTCTTTGTCATCAGCAGAAGCTCCATCCTCCAAACAGGGGGCCACAGGCATTCCAATAAGAAAGGTATTCCATTATCCCAAACAATCTACTGCTTTTCATACTTCTACAGACCACCATTTTGAGGCACCCATGAAGCCTCCTACTTGCCTCCACTGTGACTGCAGAGACTCCTGAAATGCTGGCCATCTGATTAGCAGCATCAATAGCCTGCTGCTGTCTTTAATTGAGAATTAAATTTGAGCACTTTTGTCAATTGGAAACTCTGATTCCAAATTTGGTTCCAACATTTGAACTCTGAAGCTGTAGTTAAATTTTGCCCAATGAGTCAAAAGTCTCATTGTGTACTGGAAACTCTAATGGTTTAATATTTGATGGAGTAATCAGTTGCTCAGTCTGAAAATTCCATCCCATGAAATTCACAGCATACCAATTGGTCAAGCAGAAACCTGAAGGAGGACAATACATGCAGGCAAACAAAATAATGGTGAGGTTACACTGGTATATGTTAATGGTTAAGTAATTAATGTTGGAGAGTTCAGTCTTGTCTACTGTCTCAGTGAATAGCAGTCAGCATACCCCAAAATGCTTTCACACAATCTGATGGATGTGGGAAGCTTTATTGAAAAAGAAACTGTTACTTAACAGTTAAGGGAGCAAACCCAAATGAAGACCAGTGCACAGCAGAAAAAATGCAGTCAACGAAACTGAAAATACTCTATGGGTGCAGAATATCCTGCTGTCCATTTAGCATCTGTTAATTATTACAATGCGTAATTACCCCCAGGTGAAAATTTTTGTGTATCATTTCTTTCATTTCACCAGAAATATTACTTAAGCTCCATCGGATCAACAGGTCATTTAATGTTATCTGTGGTGGGTCTTAGCTCATAGTGTTGAATAGCATGAAATGTGGTCAAAGCATACAGCAGTCTGGCGTCAATTTTGAGCTTTTAACACATAGTCACAAGCATATGTAATCTCTAAACGTGATGCCAACAACCAAAAAGGAAATGATTACATTGAATTACAATGCCACGTACAGAATTAGATTAGTGAACATTGTTAAAGCATTGTGGAGTAAATTAGAAACTGATGGTAAACATTGAAATGTTTACATAATGATAAACTGTTGTGATGAAGTGCAGTACTGTAGATTTAATAGATATATTTATTTGAAGGTAGTACCATATTTCCCTAGAAAATGCTCAAACTGCAGACTAAACTCGAACAAGCTTTTTTTTTGTATTCAATATTACACAGTACAATATCATCAATTGTTTCTCCTGCTTGTACTGCTGGGGTTGAGGGAACAAGAAGCAACAAAAATCGTTTGGATAGACAAAAGGGAAGATGTGATATTGACAGAGCTGGGAGTTCAAGACCAGTAGAGTTTGGGGGATTGGAGATGTTTGACTTAGTGTGCAAGTGAATTGTGGGAGGAGGGTAATGTGACTGAATGGTTGATCTGATGAAGAGGGAAAGAGGGAAGTTTAAAGGGGCGTCGATAGTGAAGCAAAAAATCCAGAGGTCATGTTTGTTCACCAGGTTCATCCCGGAGTAGAGAATAGTTAGGGAGAGGAGAGTTGGGTCCAGTTGATGTGGTCCAGACAGCTTTGGTGATGCATGTTCAAAGGAGCAAATTCCAGATCAGATCAGTTTCTGAAATTTATTTGTGAAATAATTTTAAGCCCATTCAGTTCTCATCATTATAGATATCAGTCAGCAGCTTGCTGTGCAGCTTATGCTGGTTGATCTTTTTAAAAAAATCATCTGTTTGAATAATGCGTGCATCAGGGCTGATGACTTAGCAAAAAAATACATAAAGCTGACTGCACAACTGAAGAATTGTGTCAGACACAATGTGTTTTTTCTGGTGGTTTGATGGAAGCATAAATCATATTTGTTACATGAATGATGATTTATGTATTATATAAAAGGCACTTCCTTCGGCCTAGGGTTAAACAATTTACTTACAAGAACAATGTCAGAATTTGTATCAATATATCTTTGCAATCTGGAGCTCGGTATTGTTCAAAAGAACAGGAAATTTTTTTTGAATAATTGGTTGTTGTTGGCATTCAAGTTGCACATTATATGCTTTATTTCCCACAACCTTTCATGTCATGCCTTTGTACAGTTGTGAGTCATTCAGCTTCCTCGTGGTTCTATATAACTCCAATGAAGGCAGAACTGCACATCCTAAACCGGTCTCCTGTAATAGAATTAATTTTTTTCTAAACAACATTTAAACATGTACAAAGCTGCTGAATAAAATGTTGAAAAGTATGGACAACATAGATATATAGATTTAATCAGCTGAATCTTGTTGTCTGTTCCAAGTACTTGTTGCTCATTCCCACAAACTGATTTTCCAATGCCACCATTCAGTTTTTATTCCAGTTAATCACGTGTAGGAAATTATTGATGATGAGACATCTCACTACATGGTGACTTCTTTGGCACCTTATCACATCTGGTATTCTAATTATATAATGTGGCCACATATTCTTCTGACAAATGATGTGAGATAGTTGTTTGTATGTGTGCACAAATAAATTGTCACATAATTGAACAAAAAAATTTACAAGTGTATAGCTTGATCACCCAAAAGTACATTTGTATGTGATTTACATTTGGAAGTAATTTTTCCCTGACTAAAAGGAATAGGTAAAGTCACCATAGATTTACCAGAAGGTAGGGCTGCTCTCTCATTAGAGAGAGATGACTAGTGGTTGAGTAATCTGAGGGCTACCACACCTCAGATGAGCGGAGAGGTTGAGAAGGAGAGTCCTTCATGGTAACCTCATCTGCTGCAGGAATTGAACTCATGCTGTTCTGAGGAAGGTCACTAGACCCGAAACGTTAACTGTGATTTCTCTCCACAGATGCTGCCAGACCTGCTGAGGTTTTCCACCAATTTGTTTTCTTTTTAAATTGAACCCACACTGTTGGCATCACTTTGCACTGCACACCAACCCCCTGCTTGATTAATTAGTATAATGAAGCAGTATTTGTCAAAATAATGGGAAAAACACACAATTGCAAAGTTTTAAAATGAAAATACGTGGCTTCAATGTCCATCCAGTGGAAAATTCAAGTTATAGCTGTAATAGGGAATATACTTCCTCAAAATCCTTGCAAATGTTGCCAGGGTTGGAGGATCTGAGCTACAGGGAGAGGCTGAACAGGCTGGGGCTGTTTTCCCTGGAGTGTCGGAGGCTGAGGGGTGACCTTGTAGAGGTTTACAAAATTATGAGGTGCATGGATAGGATAAATAGACAAAGTTTTTTCCCTGGGGTCAGGGAGTCCAGAACTGGAGGGCATAGATTTAGGGTGAGAGGGGAAAGATATAGAAGAGACCTAAGGGGCAACTTTTTCACGCAGAGGGTGGTGTGTGTATGGAATGAGTTGCCAGGTCAGCATGGACGGGTTGGACCGAAGGGTCTGTTTCCATGCTGTACATCTCTATGACTCTATGTAGCAAGGAAAGATTGTGCACTTGTGATAATAAGTTTGGTGGTGGGGTGTGGTGGGGAGGGAGGTGGTTCATAGCTCCCTTCCTTTTAACACCTTTCCTGTTAGCCACAAAAAAATTGTTTTAGTTTTTTTTTAGCACATTAACTACCATGCTTCAAGTAAAGTTAGTTAAGCAGATCGAAAATGAAGAGACAATTATGATAGTTATGGTATGTTATTAGAATTTGCAAACTTGAGTTCAAAAGTAAATGGGTTTTTGGTTTTCACTTTTATGAAGATTACTTTTTTTTCCCCAAGAGAAGAGATTTTTAAGCATTGAGTCAAAGACCATATCCAAGAAATCATGTAATTGAAGATAAATGCCCAAGCAAATCACTTGGTTAGATAATTGCTGAAGTGTTCAGTAATTTAAGGTTTATGACCCAAATGGGTCCAGTTCAGAGGAAAAAAGATTCAGACCAGCGAAAGAACAGCTTAGTTTTGCAATCTCTTGGCCGTCAGAGCTAGAAAGAAGTCTTAAGCTGTTTTAGAAATTCAAGTACATAAAGCTGAGGCAAGTCCCAATTTCTTTGTTAGAATTCAAGTTCAGTGAGTGCAACATTTGTGGGCGGCACGGTGGCACAGTGGTTAGCACTGCTGCCTCACAGCGCCAGAGATCCGGGTTCAATTCCCGCCTCAGGCGACCGACTGTGTGGAGTTTGCACATTCTCCCCGTGTCTGCGTGGGTTTCCTCCGGGTGCTCCGGTTTCCTCCCACACTCCAAAAATGTGCAGGTCAGGTGAATTGGCCACGCTAAATTGCCTGTAGTGTTAGGTGCAGGGGTAAATGTAGGGGAATGGGTCTGGGTGGGTGCGTTTCGGCGGGTCGGTGTGGACTTGTTGGGCCGAAGGGCCTGTTTCCACACTGTAAGTAATCTAATCTAACATTGTTTGAGATTATCATACAGATCAACTGTTTCCATTAATGGTAGAGTATTTTAATTTCTGGGGAGGGAATATCTATATCGTGTAGACAATTCGATGCTTGCTGGCAATCTGTATACTGGCCAAGTTTCACCTGTGATCAGTAGCCTGAAATGACAAATTAGGATGGAAGTACACTGGAGGAAGTTCCGACGAGGCTTATTCGATTGATACCTGGAATAAGTGGATTATTTTAGCAGGAAAGGATGCATAGACTGGACTTGAATACGTTGGGGTTTAGAAGAGTGAAGTGTAACTTGATTGAAGCATGTAAGTTCCTGAACAGTCTTGACAAAGTGGACATGAAAAGATGAGTGAACGCAGAATTAGGAGAGATTGTTTTGAAGGTAGGGGTGCCCTTTCTCAGACGAGATGTGGAGAGTTCATTTCTCCTCGACGTTTGTATGACAGTGGAACTCTTTGCCTCAGAAGGCAGTGGAGGCAAGTAGATATTTTTAAGGGAGAGATTGATAGATTCCTATTGGTGAAGGGAAACAAAAATGCTTGGAGATGGGTGGAAATGTGAAATTCAAAACGTGAACAGATCAGCTGTGATCTTATTGAATGGCAGAGCACACTGAAGGGCGAATAGGCCTAATCTGCTTCTGTTTTGTGTGTTCTCATGTTCACACAATTGGCCTGTCCTTTAAGAACTGGGGTACAGTGCTACTTAATCTAACATCATTTTTCTTATAATTTAGTTTATTCAGTTTTCTTATTGGAGTCAAGTAAGTAATGCTTAGAATTGGAGAACAAAGCATAATACAATACCAAACTTTTAGCACAGGAAACATACTGTAACAATTTGTAATCTGCACAGTTCTAAGCAGAATATCTATATCTCGGCAGGTTGAGAAGAATCTGTGGCAGGAAGGGTGACAGCTGCAAGCCATGCCAAAATAAAATGCGTGTGATGTTAGACAGAGGAACTAAAAGAAGCATTATCAGATATATTGGCATGGATTTAGTGCTACCTCAGTGTTCTCACACCCAGTTTTTTCCATCTGGAGGTTGTTTTAGGATTGAAAGGAAACAGCAAATACCTTTCCTAATCATCAAGTCAACATTATTCAAAGCAGATGATAAACACTGACAGACTTACTTGCCATGTACATGTCTCCTGGAGGAATGGTCATTTTTTATTTGAATACCTAAGAACTTGGAGCAGGAGTAGGCAATTCAGCCCTCCGAGCCGGGTCCACCATTTAATACTATGATGGCTGGTCTCAGCCCCAACTTCACCTCCCCAGTCGCTGCCCATAACCCTTTAACCCATTACTAATTAACAATCTGTCTGGCTACTATACCATAGAATCCCTACCACTTGGAAACATACTGCTCAGCCCAACAAGTCCATCCCGACCCATATCACCCAGACCCTATCCCTATAACTCTGCATTTTTCCCATGGCTAATGTATCTAACCTACACATCCCTGAACATTATGGGCAATTTACCTTAAGCAATCCATCTAACATGCACATCTTTGGACTCTTCATTTTTTTGCAGTGCCCTGCTGTCTGCCACACTATGTGAGTGAATTCCACAGATTCATGAGCCTTTGAGAGAAGTAACTTCTCCTCATCTCTGTTTTAAATCTACTACCCCTTAACATAAAACTATGACCTCTTGATCTAGGTTGCCTCACAAGGGGAAATATCTGCTCTACATCTGGTTTGTCAATTCTCTTTAGTATCTTATACACCTCAATTAAATATCCTCTCATGCTTCTGAACTCTATTGAGTATCAGCCTAAATCACTCAATTTCCACCTTAATAGCATTTCATTCCATGGAATTAATCAAATGAACCATTTCTGAACTACCTTCAATGCAAATATATCCTTCTTCAAGTAAAGGGACCAAAACTGTGTGCAAATTTCAAATGCAGTCTCATTAATATCTTGTAAAGTTGCAGACACACTTGTCAGCTTTTATATTCCATGCCTTTAGCAATAAAAGCCAAAATTCTTTTCATCTTCCTTATTACCTGCTCTACCTGATTTCAAACTTCTTGTGATTCATGTATGAGGGCTAATAAAATTGCTAGTCATGAAGTCAATATTATTCATAACAGATGATAAACACTGATGGACCTACTTGCCATGTACACATCTCCTGGTGAAATTGCCATGCTTATGCCATGACTTCTGAACATCACAACATTTTTTCTTGAATACGCAAGAACTAGGAGCAGGGGTAGGCAATTCAGCCCCTTGAGTCTGCTCCACCATTTAATTTAATCATGGCTGATCTCATCTCGGCCTCAACTCCATTTCCCTGACACATCACCAGAAGTGTATTTGAAGTATAGTTTGGGCCCATGGACCAAACCCTGTGGCACCTCACGAGTTACAGCTTGCCAACCAGCTTTTTGGGTTTGGTAGGCTAGCAAATCCTCTGTCCAAGCTAATATATTACCCCAAACTCTTACGTAATTTACCTTACGTATCAACCTTTTGTGTGGCGACTTATCAAATGCCTTTTGAAGCAGGGCCACCTTTATCCACATTACTTGTCACATCCTCACAGAACTACAGTAAATTAGTCAAAAACATTTTACCCTTCATAGAGCCATGCTGTCTCTTGATGGATTGCACTTTGACTTGTGAAATATCCTGGCACTACTTTCTTAACAATGGATTCCAATACTTTCCCAATGACAGGCGTTAAACTAAATGACTTCCTGTCTCCCTCACTTTTTGAATAAGGGTGTAACATTAACAAAGGAAGAAGTTTTGACACAGTTGTCAGCAGACCTCAGTCAAGTCAAGGGGGAATAGCCTTCACTCTGGGGATCCGAGTGCAGTAGGTGAACAGTACTGTGACATGGTGGCAGCGGTGTGAACAGTAGTGTGACATGGTGGCAGCAGTATGAATACGCTGCATCTATTCATACTACTGCCACCATGTCTCACTACTGTTCACACCGTTGCTGCCATGTCACACTGCTGTTCACACTGCTGCCACCATGTCACACTACTGTACACACTCCTGTTCGCACCACTGCCACCATGTCACACTGCTGCCACCATGTCACACTGCTGTTCACACTGTTGTTCACACCACAGCCACCATGTCACACTACTGTTCACACCGCTGCCACCATGTCACACTGCTGTTCACACTCCGGTTCACACCACTGCCACCATGTCACACTACTGTTCACACCGCTGCCACCATGTCACACTGCTGTTCACACCACTGTCTCCAAGTCACACTGCTGTTCACACCACTGCCACCATGTCACACTGCTGTTAACACTCCTGTTCACACCACTGCCATATGTCACACTGCTGTTCACACTCCTGTTCACACCACTGTCACCATGTCACACTGCTGTTCACACTGTTGTTCACACCACAGCCACCATGTCACACTACTGTTCACACCGCTTCCACCATGTCACACTGCTGTTCACACTCCTGTTCACACCACTGCCACCATGTCACACTGCTGTTCACACCACTGCCACCATGTCACACTACTGTTCACACCGCTGCCACCATGTCACACTGCTGTTCACACCATTGCCACCATGTCACACTACTGTTCACACCGCTGCCACCATGTCACACTGCTGTTCACACCATTGCCACCATGTCACACTACTGTTCACACCGCTGCCACCATGTCACACTGCTGTTCACACCATTGCCACCATGTCACACTACTGTTCACACCGCTGCCACCATGTCACACTGCTGTTCACACCATTGCCACCATGTCACACTACTGTTCACACCGCTGCCACCATGTCACACTGCTGTTCACACCATTGCCACCATGTCACACTACTGTTCACACCGCTGCCACCATGTCACACTGCTGTTCACACCATTGCCACCATGTCACCACACTGCTGTACACACTCCTGTTCACACGACTGCCACCATGTCATACTGCTATTCACTCTCCTGTACACACCGCTGTCACCATGTCACACTGCTGTTCACACCATTTCCACCATGTCACACTGCTATTAACACTGCTGTTCACATCCCTGCCACATATCACACTGATGTTCACACTCCTGTTCTCACCACTGTCACCATGTCACACTGCTGTTCATGCTCCTGTTCACACCACTGCCACCATGTCACACTGCTGGTCACAGCGCTTCAACCATGTCACACTGCTGTTCACACTCCTGTTCACACCGCTGCCACCATGTCACAGTACTGTTCACACCACTGCCACCATGTCACACTGCTGTTTATACTATTGTTCACACCGCTGCCACCATGTCACACTGCTGGTCACGCTGCTGCCACCATATCATACTACTGTTCACACCACTCCCACCATGTCACACTACTGTTCACACCAGTGCCACCATGTCACAATCCTGTTCACACAACTGCCACCATGTCACACTGCAGTTCACACTGCTGCCACCATGTCACAATGCTGTTACACTCCTGTTCACACCACTGCCATCATGTCACACTGCTGTTCACACCACTGCCACCATGTCACACTGCAGTTCACACTGCTGCCACCATGTCACAATGCTGTTACACTCCTGTTCACACCACTGCCACCATGTCACACTGCTGTACACACCACTGCCACCATGTCACAGTGCTGCTCACACCACTGCCACCATGTCACTCTGCTGTTCACGCTGTTGCTGCCATGTCACACTGCTGCCACCATGTCGCACTACTGTTCACACTCCTGTTCACACCACTGCCACCAAGTCACACTGCTGTTCACACTGCTGCCACCAGGTCACACTACTGTTCACATTCCTGTTCACACCGCTGTCACCATGTCACACTGCTGTTCACACCACTGCCACCATGTCACACTGCTGTTCACACCACTGCCACCATGTCACACTGCTGTTCCCACCGCTGTCACCATGTCACACTGCTGTTCACACCACTGCCACCATGTCACACTGCAGTTCACTCTCTTGTACACATCGCTGTCACCATGTCACACTGCTGTTCACACTCCTGTTCACACCACTGCCACCATGTCACACTACTGTCACCATGTCACACTGCTGTTCACACCACAGCCACCATGCCACACTACTGTTCACACCGCTGCCACCATGTCACACTGCTATTCACACTCCTGGTCACACCGCTTCCACCATGTCACACTGCTGTTCACACTCCTGTTCACACCACTGCCACCATGTCACATCATTGTCACCATGTCACACTGCTGTTCACACCACTGCCACCATGTCACAGTACTGTTAACACCACTGCCACCATGTCACACTGCTGTTCACACTCCTGTTCACACCGCTGCCACCATGTCATACTGCTGTTCACACCGCTGCCACCATGTCACACTGCTGTTCACACTGCTGTTAACACCACTGCCACCATGTCACACTGCTGTTTATACTATTGTTCACACTGCTGCCACCATGTCACACTGCTGGTCACACCACTTCCACCATGTCACACTACTGTTCACACCAGTGCCACCAAGTCACAATCCTGTTCACACCACTGCAACCATGTCACACTGTAGTTCACACTGCTGCCACCATGTCACACTACTGTTGACACCGCTGCCACCATGTCATACTGCTGTACACACTGATGTTCACACCACTGCCACCATGTTACACTGCTGTTCACACCGCTGTCACCATGTCACACTGCTGCTCACACCACTGCCACCATGTCTCATTGCTGTTCACACTGCTGCCATCATGTCACACTACTGTTCAGATTCCTGTTCACACCACTGCCGCCATGTCAAACTGCTGTTCACACCGCTGTCACCATGTCACACTGCTGCTCACACCACTGCCACATGTCACACTGCTGTTCACACCGCTGCTGCCATGTCACACTGATGATCACACCGCTGCCACCATGTCACAGTAATGTTCACACTTCTGTACACACCGCTGCCACGATGTCACACTGCTGTTCACACTCCTGTTCACACTCCTGTTCACACCACTGCCACCATGTCACACTACTGTTCACACTGTTGTTCATACCATTGCCACCATGGCACACTACTGTTCACACTGTTGTTCACACCATTACCACCATGTCACACTGCTGTTCACACTCCTGTACACACCACTGCCACCATGTCACACTGCTGGTCACACAGCTGCCACGATGTCACACTGCTGTTCACACTCCTGTTCACACTCCTGTTCACATTCCTGTTCACACCACTTCCACCATGTCACACTACTGTTCACACCAGTGCCACCAAGTCACAATCCTGTTCACACCACTGCAACCATGTCACACTGCTGTTCACATTCCTGTTCACACCACTGCCACCATGTCACACTACTGTTCACACTGTTGTTCACACCATTGCCACCCTGGCACACTGCTGTTCACACCACAGCCACCATGTCACACTGCTGTTCACACTGCTGTTCACACCACTGCCACCATGTCACAGTACTGTTAACACCACACCTACCATGTCACACTGCTGTTCACACCGCTGCCACCATGTCACACTGCTGTTCACACTCCTGTTCACACCACTGCCACCATGTCACACTGCTGTTCACACCACTGCCACCATGTCACACTGCTGGTCACAGCGCTTCAAACATGTCACACTGCTGTTCACACTCCTGTTCACTCCACTGTCACCATGTCACACTGCTGTTTATACTATTGTTCACACTGCTGCCACCATGCCACACTGCTGGTCACGCTGCTGCCACCATATCACACTACTGTTCACACAGCTGCCACCATGTCACAATCCTGGTCACACCACAGCCACCATGACACACTGCTCTTCACACTGCTGCCACCATGTCACACTACTGTTGACACCGCTGCCACCATGTCACAATGCTGTTACACTCCTGTTCACACCACTGCCACCATGTCAAACTGCTGCTCACACCACTGCCACCATGTCACTCTGCTGTTCACGCCGTTGCTGCCATGTCACCCTGATGATCACACCGCTGCCACCATGTCACAGTAGTGTTCACGTTTCTGTTCACACCACTGTCACCATGTCACACTGCTGTTCACACTGCTGCCACCATGTCACACTACTGTTCACACTCCTGTTTGCACCACTGCCACCATGTTGCACTGCTGTACACCCTCATGTTCACACCACTGCCACCATGTCACACTGCTGTCTCCAAGTCACACTGCTGTACACACTACTGTTCACACCGCTGCCACCATGTCACACTGCAGTTCACACCACTGTCACCATGTCACACTGCTGCTCACACCACTGCCACCATGTCACTCTGCTGTTCACGCCGCTGTTGCCATGTCACACTGATGATCACACCGCTGCCACCATGTTACAGTAGTGTTCACACTTCTGTACACACCGCTGCCTCCATGTCACACTGCTGTTCACACACCTGTTCACACCACTGTCACCACGTCATACTGCTGGTCACACTCCTGTTCACACCACTGCCACCATGTCACACTGCTGGTCACACCGCTGCCACCATGTCACACTGCTGTTCACACTCCTGTTCACACAGCTGCCACCATGTCACACTGCTGTTCATACCACAGCCACCATGTCTCTCTACTGTTCACACTGCTGTTCACACCATTGCCACCATGTCACACTACTGTTCACACTGCTGTTCAGACCGCTGCAACCATGTCACTGTAGTGTTCACACTTCTGTACACACGGCTGCCATTATGTCACACTGCTGTACACACCGCTGCCTTCATGTAACACTGCTGTTCACACTCCTGTTTACACCACTGCCACCATATCGCTCTGCTGTTCACACTCCTCTTCATACCGCTGCCACGGTGTCACACTGCTGTTCACACTCCTGTACACACCACTGCCGCCATGTCACACTGCTGTTCACACCGCTTCCACCATGTCACACTGCTGTTCACACCGCTGCCACCATCACACTGCTGTACGCACTGCTGTTCACACTGCTGCCACCATGTCACACTGATGTTCACACCGCTACCGCCATGTCACACTGCAGTGCACAGATCTGTTCACACCACTACCCGCCATGTCACACTGCTGTTCAAACTCCTGTTCACACCACTGTCACCACGTCACACTCCTGTTCACGCCACTGCCACCATGTCACACTGCTGTTCACGCCACTGCCACCATGTCACACTACTGTTCGCACTGCTGTTCACACCATTGCCGCCATGGCACGCTACTGTTCACACCGCTGCCACCATGCCACGCTACTGTTCACACCGCTGCCACCATGTCACACTGCTGTTCACGTTCCTGTTCACACCACTGCCACCATGTCACACTGCAGTACACACTTCTGTTCACACCACTACCGCCATGTCACACTGCTGTTCACACTCCTGTTCACACCACTGTCACCACGTCACACTCCTGTTCACACATACTGCCATCATGTCACACTGCTGTTCACACTGCTGTTCATACTGCTGTTCACGCCACTGCCACCATGTCACGCTACTGTTCACACCACAGCCACCATGTCACACTGCTTTTCACACCTCTGCCAACATGTCACACTGCTTTTTACACTTGTGTTCACAACACTGTCACCACATCACACTCCTGTTCACACCACTGCCACCATGTCACACTGCTGGTCACACTGCTGCCACCATGTCACACTGCTGTTCACACTCCTGTTCAAACTATTGCCACCATGTCACACTGCTGTTCACACTGCTGTTCACGCCACTGCCTCCATGTCACACTACTGTTCACACTGCTGTTCACACCATTTCTGCCATGGCACACTGCTGTTCACACCACAGCCACCATGTCACGCTACTGTTCACACTACTGTTCACACCGCTGCCACCATGTCACACTGCTGTTCACGTTCCTGTTCACACCACTGCCAGCATGTCACACTGCTGTTCACACCACTGCCACCATGTCACACTGCTGTTCACACTCCTGTTCACACAGCTGCCACCATGTCACACTACTGTTCACACTGCTGTTCACACCGCTGCAACCATGTCACTGTAGTGTTCACACTTCTGTACACACGGCTGCCATTATGTCACACTGCTGTACACACCACTGCCTTCATGTCACACTGCTGTTCACACTCCGGTTTACATCACTGCCACCATGTCGCACTGCTGTTCACACTCCTCTTCATACCGCTGCCACCATGTCACATTGCTGTTCACCCTCGTGTTCATACTAATGCCACCATGTCACACTGCTGTTCACACTCCTGTACACGCCACTGCCACCATGTCGCACTGCTGTTCACATCGCTTCCACCATGTCACACTACTGTTCACACCGCTGCCACCATCACACTGCTGTACGCACTGCTGTTCACACTGCTGCCACCATGTCACACTGATGTTCACACCGCTGCCACCATGTCACACTGCTGTTCACACTCCTGTACACACTACTGCCACCATGTCACACTGCTGTTCACACCGCTTCCACCATGTCACACTCCTGTTCACACAGCTGCCACCATGTGTCACTGCTGTTCACTCTCCTGTTCACACTGCTGTTCACACCATTGCCACCATGTCACATTACTGTTCACACTGCTGTTCACACCGCTGCAACTATGTCACTGTAGTATTCACACTTCTGTACACACGGCTGCCATTATGTCACACTGCTGTACACAGCACTGCCTCCATGTCACACTGCTGTTCACACTCCTGTTTACATCACTGCCACCATGTCGCACTGCTGTTCACATCGCTTCCACCATGTCACACTACTGTTCACACCGCTGCCACCATGTCACACTGCTGTTCACGTTCCTGTTCACACCACTGCCAGCATGTCACACTGCTGTTCACACCACTGCCACCATGTCACACTGCTGCTCACACCACTGCCAC
>NC_057721.1:57214649-57232477 GCF_004010195.1 Chiloscyllium plagiosum | reverse complement strand
TCACACCACTGCCACCATGTCACACTGCTGTTCACACTGCTGTTCACACCATTGCCACCATGGCACACTGCTGTTCACACCACAGCCACCATGTCACACTGCTGCTCACACCACTGCCACCATGTCACACTGCAGTTCATGGCGTTGCAGCCATATCACACTGATGATCGCACCGCTGCCACCATGTCACAGTACTGTTCACACTTCTGTACACACCACTGCCACCATGTCACACTGCTGTCTGCTCTCCTGTACACACCGGTGTCACCATGTCACACTGCTGTTCACACCACTGCCACCATGTCACACTGCTGTTCACACACCTGTACACACTACTGCCACCATTCACACTGCTGCTCACACTCCTGTTCACATTGCTGCCACTATGTCACTGCTGTTCACACTTCTATTCATACCACTGCCACCATGTCCCACTGCAGTTCACACTCCTGTTCACATCGCTGCCACCATGTTACACTGCTGTTCACACCGCTGCCCACAAGTCACACTGCTGTTCACACTCCTCTGCACACCGCTGCCTTCATGTCACACTGCTGTTCACTCTCCTGTTCACGCTGCTGTTACCATGTCACACTGCTGTTCACACCACTGCCACCATGTCACATTGCTGTTCACACCACTGCCCCCAAGTCACATTGCTGTTCACACTGCTGCCACCTTGTCACACTACTGTTCACACCACTGCCCCCAAGTCACACTGCTGTTCACACCACTGCTACCATGTCACATTGCTGTTCACACCACTGCCACCAAGTCACATTGTTGCTCACACTCCTGTTCACACCACTGCCACCATGTCACACTGCTGCTCACACTCCTGTTCACATTGCTGCCACTATGTCACTGCTGTTCACACTTCTATTCATACCACTGCCACCATGTCCCACTGCAGTTCACACTCCTGTTCACATCGCTGCCACCATGTTACACTGCTGTTCACACCGCTGCCCACAAGTCACACTGCTGTTCACACTCCTCTGCACACCGCTGCCTTCATGTCACACTGCTGTTCACTCTCCTGTTCACGCTGCTGTTACCATGTCACACTGCTGTTCACACCACTGCCACCATGTCACATTGCTGTTCACACCACTGCCACCAAGTCACATTGTTGCTCACACCACTGCCACCATGTCACACTGCTGCTCACACTCCTGTTCACATTGCTGCCACTATGTCACTGCTGTTCACACTTCTATTCATACCACTGCCACCATGTCCCACTGCAGTTCACACTCCTGTTCACATCGCTGCCACCATGTTACACTGCTGTTCACACCGCTGCCCACAAGTCACACTGCTGTTCACACTCCTCTGCACACCGCTGCCTTCATGTCACACTGCTGTTCACTCTCCTGTTCACGCTGCTATTACCATGTCACACTCCTGTTCACACCACTGCCACCATGTCACATTGCTGTTCACACCACTGCCCC
Organism: Chiloscyllium plagiosum; assembly: GCF_004010195.1. Lineage (NCBI taxonomy): Eukaryota > Metazoa > Chordata > Chondrichthyes > Orectolobiformes > Hemiscylliidae > Chiloscyllium > Chiloscyllium plagiosum. The sequence goes on along the minus strand of NC_057721.1, from coordinate 57,231,020 downwards.
CAAGTCACACTGCTGTTCACACCACTGCCACCATGTCACATTGCTGTTCACACCACTGCCCCCAAGTCACACTGCTGTTCACACCACTGCCACCATGTCACATTGCTGTTCACACCACTGCCCCCAAGTCACACTGCTGTTCACACCACTGCCACCATGTCACATTGCTGTTCACACCACTGCCCCCAAGTCACACTGCTGTTCACACCACTGCCACCATGTCACATTGCTGTTCACACCACTGCCCCCAAGTCACATTGCTGTTCACACTGCTGCCACCTTGTCACACTACTGTTCACACCACTGCCCCCAAGTCACACTGCTGTTCACACCACTGCCACCATGTCACATTGCTGTTCACACCACTGCCACCAAGTCACATTGTTGCTCACACCACTGCCACCATGTCACACTGCTGTTTACGCCGCTGCTGCCATGTCACACTGATGATCACACCGCTGCCACCATGTTACAGTAGTGTTCACACTTCTGTACACACCGCTGCCACCATGTCACACTGCTGTACACACCGCTGTCACCATGTCACACTGCTGTTCACTCTCATGTACACACCGCTGTCACCATGTCATACTGCTGTTCACACTCCTGTTCACACCACTGTCACCACGTCACACTACTGGTCACACTCCTGTTCACACCGCTGCCACCATGTCACACTGCTGTTCACACCATTGCCACCATGGCACACAGCTGTTCACACCACAGCCACCATGTCAAACTATTGTTCACACTGCTGTTCACACCGCTGCCACCATGTTACAGTAGTGTTCACACATTGTACACACCACTGCCTCCATGTCACACTGCTGATCACACTCCTGTTTACAACACTGCCACCATGTCGCACTGCTGTTCACACTCCTGTTTACAACACTGCCACCATGTCGCACTGCTGTTCACACTCCTGTTCACACTCCTCTTCATACCACTGCCACCATGTCACACTGCTCTTAACACTCCTGTACACACCGCTGCCACCATGTCACACACCTGTTCACATCGCTGCTACCATGTCACACTGCTGTTCACACTGCTGTTCACAGCACTGCCACCATGTCACACACCTGTTCACATCGCTGCTACCATGTCACACTGCTGTTCACACTGCTGTTCACAGCACTGCCACCATGTCACACACCTGTTCACATCGCTGCTACCATGTCACACTGCTGTTCACACTGCTGTTCACAGCACTGCCACCATGTCACACACCTGTTCACATCGCTGCTACCATGTCACACTGCTGTTCACACTGCTGTTCACAGCACTGCCACCATGTCACACACCTGTTCACATCGCTGCTACCATGTCACACTGCTGTTCACACTGCTGTTCACAGCACTGCCACCATGTCACACACCTGTTCACATCGCTGCTACCATGTCACACTGCTGTTCACACTGCTGTTCACAGCACTGCCACCATGTCACACACCTGTTCACATCGCTGCTACCATGTCACACTGCTGTTCACACCGCTGCCACCATGTCACACTGCTGTTCACACAACAGTCGCCATGTCACACTGCTGTATACACGCCTGTTCACACCGCTGCCACCATGTCACACTACTGTTCACACCACAGCCACCATGTCACACTGCTGTTCACACCTCTGCCACCATGTCACACTGCTGGTCACACCGCTTCCACCATGTCACACCTCTGTTCACACTCCTGTTCACACCACTGCTACCATGTCACACCACTGTCACCATGTCACACTGCTGTTCACACTGCTGTTCACACCACTGCCACCAATTCACAGTACTGTTAACACCACTGCCACCATGTCATACTGCTGTTCACACTCTTGTTCATACCACTGCCACCATGTCACATTGCTGTTCACACCACTGCCACCATGTCACACTGCTGTTCACACCACTGCCACCATGTCACACTGCTGGTCACACCACTTCCGCCATGTCACACTGATGTTCACACTCCTATACACACCACCGCCACCATGTCACACTGCTGTTCACACCACTTCCACCATGTCACACTGCTGTTCACACTGCTGCCCCACTCCAACAATGTCACACTGCTGTTCACACTCCTGTTCATACCACTCCAACAATGTCACACTGCTGTTCACACTCCTGTTCATACCACTCCAACCATGTCACACTGCTGTTCACACTCCTGTACACACCACCGCCACCATGTCACACTGCTGTTCACACCACTGCCACCATGTCACACTGCTGTTGACACTGCTGCCACCATGTCACACTACTGTTGACACCGCAGCCAACATGTCACAATGCTATTCACACTCCTGTTCATACCACTGCCTCCATGTCACACAGCTATTCACACTCCTGTTCACACTCCTCTTACCACTGCCACCATGTCACACTGATGTTCACACCCCTGTTCATACCACTGCCACAATGTCACACTGCTGTTCACATTCCTGTGCACACCACCGCCACCATGTCACACTGCTGTTCACACCACTGCCACCATGTCACACTGCTGTTCACACCACTGACACCATGTCACACTACTGTTCACACTGTTGTTCACACTGCTATTCACACTCCTGTTCACACCGCTGTCACCATATCACACTGCTGTTCACACCGCTGCCACCATCACACTGCTGTTCACACTGCTGTTCACACTGCTGTTCACACTGCTATTTACACTGCTGTTCACACCGCTGCCACCATGTCACACTACTGTTGACACCGCTGCCACCATGTCACACTACTGTTCACACTGTTGTTCACACTGCTATTTACACTGCTGTTCACACCGCTTCCACCATGTCACACTACTGTTCACACTGTTGTTCACACTGCTGCCACCATGTCACACTGCTGTTCACACCACTGCCACCATGTCACACTGCTGTTCACACCACTGCCACCATGTCACACTACTGTTGACACCGCTGCCACCATGTCACAATGCTATTTGCACTGCTGTTCACACCACTGCCGACATGTCACACTGCTGTTCACACCGCTGTCTCCATGTCACACCAGTGTTCACACTCCTGTTCACACCACTGCCATCATGTCACACTGCTGTATGTCACACTGCTGTTCACACCACTGCCACCATGTCACACTCCTGTTCACACGACTACCACCATGTCACACTGCTGTTCACACCGCTGCCTCCATGTCACACCAGTGTCACACTCCTGTTCACACCACTGCCATCATGTCACACTGCTGTTCACACCGCTGTCTCCATGTCACACCAGTGTTCACACTCCTGTTCACACCACTGCCATCATGTCACACTGCTGTATACACCACTGCCACATGTCACACTGCTGTACACACCGCTGCCACCATGCGCCACTCCTGTTCACACCGCTGCCACATTGTCACACTCCTGTTCACACCGCTGCCACATTCACACTCCTGTTCACCTTCCTGTTCACACCGCTGCCACCACATTACACTGCTATTACACTGAACCCACATGGAATTTGTTCACTCAACAACTCTCACCCACTTCACTGTCCCAACAGCTGAAAACTTCTAAAATTAGTACAGTCTTCTACCAGGTGTGGAAGTGATTGTTGAAGATCCCGACATCCAAACTGAAGCCGTGTTTGTGGTTTACCATTAGTCTTGGTTTCTATATTATTGAAACCTGAAACACCTCTCACCTCCTGTTCACTCACTGGGGACACCTCACCGCCTCTTCTGCTCATGTCAAACGACTAGCTTCTCTTCCATCTATTTCCATCATACTAACCCTTCCTTTGTTGTTTTGCAAGAAAAATTGGCCTGTCTCTTTGACTGATTTCTCCTCAGCACTCTGACTGACCTGGCCTGTAATGATTGAATGAATGACCATGGCCCAATCCCTAGCAAAGCTACAGGTCCCAGACTCTGGTATCTGACTGAGTGGGATTAATCCCTGGACTGGATCAAATGAGCCCCTTGATTGACTGTGATGGTATCTCCCTGAATGAATGTCATTCCCCTTGGCCCCACGAAGGACTAGTTCCCTTTGACTTTCACAGAAATACATGCCATGTGTTTGCTGCATAAGCTACTGGCACATGCTGTAGCTGTGGCATTGACGTGGCTTACCAGGACACGTCCATCCACTTCATTGTTCAATGCCTAAACCATCACACACTGCCCACCTCTCACTTAGTGCTATAAGGATTTGCATGCCATAGAATCTGGTAGCCCTGAAGTAAGCGCAAAGTGAGTGAGTGCCAAGCAATGCAGCTCATAGCCATTTTTGTGTCAATATTCTATTGTTAACTTTTTGCTGTTTTGCTGAAGATTAAGGAAAATTCCACCCATTGAGTTTATTCAATGTACAGTTGAATGCTGTGATATGCAAATTATCTTGTTACTAAAATTGAACATAAGTGATACAAATGGTCTTTTACCATCCTACACATTTCTTGCATTTCTCTTTGTATTCATGTGGGAAGGAGAAGTGAGTTCTAGCCTGCAGTGTGCTGATAGGGAATGAATTATGCCAAGAGACTTTCTAACAGTCTCATTATAGTCAGTTTTCTCATAAACTGGTCACAGGCTCCTTTTTAAAAAAAATTGAAATAAAATTCTGACATAAATTGGGTCAGACTACTTTGGGAAGTATACAATGTGTTTCTAATGTTATACTTTAACCAGGTTGTGCCAGAAATGACAAACACTGTGGTTTTCAAAGGACATTATAGATGTATAAATAATACTCTGCTGTAGGCTTTGTTTTTACAGTTAGATAGCGTGCCAATTCAGCAAGGCATCTCATTCGTGCTATTCATTTCTGCATGTGACCACAAATATGACAGCAAGATTAAATAGAGCATTTCTGAATTCGTGGTGACTTTAAAATCAACTGGAAGACTTCATGGTTCAAGTTTTAATTTTTTGGGGTGAATAATAGATCTTTCTATTGAATCATTCTCTACTCAACAGAGAAAGCAAACTTTACAAGAAATGTATGCACCTTAATCATTTTTAGAATACTTTTAGATGAAGTATTTCTTTACAATTGTGTATGAAATATTAGGATAAAAACGGCTGTCATCCTGATATCGTGAAATTTATTCTGAAAGGTATTCAGAGTTGTGAAGAGTTAGGCACATTTATTTAACTCTTACATGTCTACAATAGTGTTTCTGCATAATGTCCAATAAATGTTAGGAGAATGAAAATGTGTGTTCTTACGCCAGAGAAAGTATTGTATTTCATACATTCAACTCATAAAGAGAATGAGTTAATTTATAGAAATGCTGTACATTTAGTCTGTCACTGATTGCAATCCTCATACAACTTAATGGAAAAAATATGGCTTTGATATTGAACAACTTAGACCTGTCATTGTGCCTGATAATTAGATAGTGCTGGAAAATAGGGAGTTTATGCTTTAGTTATACAGGGTTGTTGGTGAGACTACATCTTTAGTATTGTACATAGTATTGGTTTCATTATTCAAGGAAGGTTATGAATGTATTTTAAGTAGTTCAGTGAAGGTTTGCTACACTAGTAACTGGAATGGGCAGATTATCTTATGAGGAAGGGTTGAACAGTTTAGAAGAATAAGAGGTGACTGTATGATATGTATAAAATCGTGAGGGGTCTTCATAGAATGGGTATAGAAAAAGAGTGTTGCCTCTTGTGGGAAAATATAGAACTAGGTGTTGATGTTTAAAAATAAAGGATTACCCATTCAAGATAGTAGAAATATTTTCTCACAGTGGGTCATGGGACTCTGTTTCTTTGGCACTCTGTGTTTCCATTGCCTTATGAAGAAGAGTCTTAAGGCAGGGTAGAAAGATGTTTAATAAGCAAAGGGGGAAATGATTATCAGGGTTGGCTGGAATGTGGAGTAATTAGATCAACCATGATCTTATTGAATGGAGGAGCATCCTTGAGAGGTCAAGTAACATATTCTTGCTACTAATTCATGTTTGTGTAGGGAATGTTATTGCCTAATATCTGTGAAATGCTGCTGTTTTATTTATTGAAAATTAGTAAATAACTATCCTTGGACACCTTGGAGTCAATCCAGATGGTGCCTCTAATTGAAATCACTTTACTTTTCCTGTTCTGCCTATTATTTTGTTTGTTCTCTCTTGGTCTTCTTCATAAGTTTGTAATGAATGGTCCATGTACTTTTAGAAGGAGCCGCATCATGGAATTGTTTCACCGAATTTTCACCGAAAGAAGCTCCATTGCCAAATCACTCAGTAAAGGTACTCAGCCTAGCAAAGATGGGAAATGGTTTTCCACAAAGATCAATGCATTGTTGTCCATCAGATAGATAAATGATTTGGATTTGGGAATTAGAAGTCTAATTACAAAACTTGCAAACAGCATCAAATTTAAGAGTGTAGAAGGACTTGCAGAATAAGTAATTAGCAAATGAACATCATTCTAAATAACCAATAGTTGCTGCATTTTGGTCAGGAGAGTACTTTCCTGCAAAGTAAGTAACAAATTGTGGTAAAAGAACAAGAATCTTGGGTGGAGGGTGTGGTACAAATACACAAATCATGAAAGATTTCACTGTCATTGAAAAGGCAATATAAAGCAAACAAAACTAGGGGTTCATTTCTAGAGGGAAAGAATAGGAAAGCAACCATGTTGCATTAAGTGTGTATAGAAACATGTTTGGAGTAACATAAATAGGCTTGCTATCCATGATAAGGAGACACTGGAGAAGGTACAACAACAGATTTAATAACATGATACCTGAAACATAAGGTTATATCTCTCAGGAATGATTGAACCCCTGGGATTCCAGAGGGATGACCTGATAGAAACCTTTCAGATTATGAAAGGGTTTGATTACCTCGATGCAGAGAAGCTGCTTCTACTTTTGGGAGTAGACCGACATGGGGCGATAAATATAAGATAGTCATGAATTGTAAGGGATTCAGGAGAAGCCTCCTTACCGGAGAATCAATAAATGTGTAACCTGTTAGCAGAAATGCGTAAGATAGTTTCATTTGAAGACAATCTAGGCAAACACATGAAGAATAAAGGATTAGAAGGAATTTGATGAAGAAGTGTGGGAGAAAGCTCATGTGGAATTATCCATTGGGCTGAATGCACTGTTTCTGTGCTATTAATCCTTTTTAAAATGATGTGCAGTTCACTAATAAGAGAGGAAAATTACATATTGATAATTAAGCCAAATTTTTCAATTTGAAAGATGTCAATCTTTGGCGAGCTTTGAGAAGATTTGTAGCTCAGATTGAGGTTCTGGATGTAGGTTTGCTCACTGAGCTGGGAGGTTCATTTTCAGACGTTTCGTCACCGTACTAATTAACATCTTCAATGAGCCTCTGGATGAAGCACTGCTGATGTTTCCTGCTTTCTATTTAGATGTATGGATTTCCTTGTGTTGGTGACATCATTTCCTGTTCTTTTTCTCAGGGGGTGGTAAATGGGATCGAAGTCAATGTGTCTGTTGATAGAGTTTGGTTGGAATGCCATTCTTCTAGCAATTCTCTTGCTTGTCTCTGTTTGGTTTGCCCTCGGATGGATGTGTTGTCCCAGTCGAAGTGGTGTCCTTCCTCATCCATATGTAAAGATACTAGTGAGGGTGGGTCATGTCTTTTTGTGGCTAGTTGATGTTCATGTATCCTTGTGGCTAGTTTTCTGCCTGTTTGTCCAATGTTACTGTTTGTTACAGTTCTTGCATGGTATTTTGTAAATGAAATTAGTTTTGCTTGTTGTCTGTATAGGGTCTTTCAAGTTTATTAACTGCTGTTTTAGTGTGTTGGTGGGTTTGCAAGAACTGTAACAAACACTACATTGGACAACAGGTAGAAAACTAGTCACCAGGATACATGAACATCAACTAGCCACAAAAAGACATGAGGGGAAAGTGAGGACTGCAGATGCTGGAGATCAGAGCTGAAAATGTGTTGCTGGAAAAGCGCAGCAGGTCAGGCAGCATCCAAGGAGCAGGTGAATCGACTTTTCGGGCACAAGCCCTTCTTCAGGAAGAAAAAGACATGACCGTCTCTCACTAGTATCTTTATGTACGGATGAGAAAGGACGCCACTTCGACTGGGACAACACATCCATCCTCGGACAAGTCAAACAGAGACACACACGAGAATTCCTAGAAGCATGGCATATTTCACCTTGAATTCTATCAACAAACACATTGACTTGGATCCCATTTACCACCCCCTGAGAAAAAGAACAGAAAATGACATCACCATAGGAAATGATGCCACCACAGGAAATTACATCACCAACCCAAACATATAAATAGAATTGCCCGTAGTGTTAGGTAAGGGGTAAATGTAGGGGTATGGGTGAGTTGCGCTTCGTTGGGTCGGTGTGGACTTGTTGGGCCAAAGGGCCTGTTTCCACATTGTAATGTAATCTGTAATCTGTCTTGGCTACACCACCAGTGCTTCATCCGGAGGCTCACTGATGATGTCACCCAGTATGGTGATGAAACATCTGAAAATGAACCTTCCAGCTCAGCAAGCAAACCTACATTCAGATGTGAATCTTTGCTCAAAGCAATTCAAGATGCAGATTCTGGTTCATCAAACCCGTTTGTTCAAATTTACCTACAGTCACCTGAAGCATTGGAGCTGCTATCCAAATGTTGACCTCTACTACTGAGAGCACAACAATGAGATATTGAATATACAATTCGTGAAATTATACTAATTTCACTAATTGGAGATTCAATATCTCATTGTTCTGGCAAGACAATAACTAATATCGAGTTCTGGCTACCACACCTGAAGAAGGATTTGAAGGTCTGTGAGTGAACACAGAGGAAATTTTCTTGAATGGTTCTCAGGAATGTTAGGTTGGGAAAGATGAGATTGGGATGATCAGGTTGTTCACCAGCAAACTGCATAGATTCAATGGGCTAAGAGTCTTGCACTGTGCTGTCATGATATATTGATGACCTGCCATTGATAATGACATCATTCATATTGTAACAATTCATGCTTTTGCTGGTGAGTTGCAATGAACATTTCTTGTTCTGACCACATGCTGAATTGTGACTCTCATACACTTTCAAAGAGGTTCATGGCACCTCAGCAAATTGGTTTTGTAGGCCAATGTCTAAAATCTGAATAATAACTTTCATCATCATTTACCAACTATAATTCACTGTGAGTCGTAGCCCTGATTTCAACCAGTTTTTCAGGGGTTGATCATTTCTGACATTGAGCAGAAGGCGAGATCATTGTCACATCTGATACTTGACACAGAATGTTATGTTATTACATTAGCTAGGTAATCACTTGAAGACAATAGGTTTCTTGGGCAGTTAGAATAAATTTCTAGACATGAACTGTTGACTCCACAATGTTCCATAGTGTATCAAAGCCAATGATGTATTTGAGCATAGCAAGGCTTGACAAAGCTTATTGAAAGAAACAATCATGTATTTGTTATGGTGATATTGATTAATGAAGTACGTTAGATCTGCAGAGGTTTCTGATGGGACTGAACATTCGAACTCTTACAGTAAACTAGCTTGTCCTCCAGCTAGAATCCTTCTCCAGCTAGAATCATAGAATCACAGAGAGGAAGCAGACCTTTCATCCCACTGAGTCCACATAGACCTTTTGAAGAGCATCCCACCTACCCTATCCCTGAAACCCTGCATTTCCGATGGCTAATCCATCTAGCCTACGCACCACTGGGCAATTTAAAATGGCCGATCCACCTATACTGCACATCTTTGGACTGTGGGAAGAGGCTGGAGCACCTGAAGGGTACCCATGCAGGCACGGGGAGAATGTGTAAACTTCACATTGACAGTCACCCAAAGGTGGAATCGAACACGGGTCTCTGGCATTGTGAGGCTGCAGTGCTAACCATTGAGCCACTGTGCTGCTCATAGCTATTTTAAAGTCTGCAAGAAGGCATGAGGTTTTAATCCATTGTGGACCATATAATCTTGAACTTCTGTATTCTGAATGTAAAGCTCCAGATGTAAAATGTGATTGTCAATTAAACTGAATTATTTTGAAGACCTGGCATTCAATGACTCATGCCTTTAAAGATATTCAAATCCAAATGATTAACGCTCCATGCACTAGTGGTCATGTTGCTGTTCTATTTAGGAATGATTTAACCTTCTTTTCATTAGCACATTAGCTGTTTTTCCAGGAACTCTCATGGTACTAATTATAGATAAGCATCATTTATGTAAACTTTCCTGTCAAATCCAGTCAAAGGGCCACCTGTATTTAACATTATTATAATATCAAATTTTAACTCCTAGTCTGAGAAGCTCATTCATATAACCAATATGTAAAACATTTCTGCGTTTAATTTTGAAGATACATGTAAAAGTCAGATGGTACTTTACTTTGGAGTTAAATAACCTTCACCTTTCATAGCTAACTACAAGGATGTCTAACTTTACACTTGGATATTTAATTCAGACAGCATATTCACTGAGGCAAGGCTCCTTGCATTAAAATTATCTTTTGGTATGTAATCACTGTTCCTTCAGCTAGTTTATGATGTTAAAATATTTATTTCAGGTTCATTTGGCAGTGCTTAGTTTTAGGGACTATATAACGTGCATTGCTCTGAATTTTAACATCAGTTTGAGAATCTCACAGAATATGCATGTTTTGAGATATTTAATACAAACCCATTTTCAGTATAAATATATTTGATCTCCTGTTCAAACAATCTGATTGGCAGGTTTGCTCACTTTAAATTCCTTTACCTTATCTCCATTTAAATACTTGTTAACCAACTAAGAAATAGAAATATGCCTGTGTGAAAGTATCATACCCAGAAAAAGATCTGTATGTGGTGTTGTGAATTTCTAAATTCCTATTTATTTTTGTCCCAGATATTAATTATTTAGAAATATAGTGCAACATGACACAAATTGACTGGATTTTTAAAAATGTACTTTGATGATGTGTAACATCTCATTTGGAAAATCTTTTTCTTGGTTTTGTTGCCGAACGTGCTTGCTGCTGGGATAAGTCCAGTATGATTCAGTAATAGCTATAAGGTCATTTTAAATATCTTGAAAGTTTTGTTCAGTTGGCCTGTGTTTAACATTATTTCCCAGCACGTGCAGAGACAAAAGGCTTGATTTTCAAAAGGGAGAACAGCACTTAGTGAACGGGCCCTGCAATTTTTCACTGCTGGCTAGCTGGCTGGCATGCTGAAGTTCCAGCAATTTTTCAGGCTGTTTACTGTGGTGGCACCTATCTGGCAACAAGTGGCAGAAAGCCAATTCAAGAATCTAAAGGGTCTATTGAAGCCCACTCGAACTTTCCACTTGGCATTCAGGCATTCACTGAGGAGTCACCTTCATGATAGCGACTTGGCAGGTATGGGCTCCTGTGATGTTTTTAATATCTCCATCTTATTCACCTACCTATGTTGGCAACTCCCACCTCTGGCAACGGAGCTGCTGATGTCTCAGTGTTGGACGGTCTCCTAATGACTCTCCAGCCTCAAGAGCAATGCATTCATTCAAAATTAGATTGGGCTCCTGGAGTTGGCTACTTGATAAAGACATTTCCAAGGTACCCCCCATGAGCAGTTTTGGAGTGCTGACCTGAAATTCAACTCTGGAGCAACAGAAAATTCAGCACCTTGTTAACACCATTTGGCTAGATGTAAGTATAAGTTTTCTAACATACCGTTCACGTTCTTGTTCAAGGAGGTTGGTAAATTCATCACTCTTTTCCATGTAGTCCACGTGCTTCTTTTTCTCATCCTCCAGTTCCTCGACTGTCTGCCTGTGGGATCTTTCTACCAGTAGAAGTTGCTCTAACATCCGTCTGTGAGTCTCTTTCTGTTTTTCAACCAACTTGTCAAGCTGTGTATGGAGCAAGAGTGCATTCCATTATGTATCTTAGAGCTGGGGATTATTACTTCGCCAGTATATATAAAAACCCTGCGGCACATTTTCTTTTACTCTTTATGCAGTTCTTCAATAACTTGGGCATAATGCAATGGAAAATAATAAAGACAGCTGTGTCACCAGTAGTTCGAGGATTTCATGTGTGTCTTGTTCACAGTAGCACCTATGACTGCCACTTGGAAGACCAATAACTTCAGGGAAAAAACTCTCACATCCCTAGTTCAGTCGAGAACCTGTGTAGCACTAACTCGCCTACATAGTGAACACTGAAACACATCAGATTCTGAGATGGCTAGTCTGAGCAAATACTCAAAGAATGTTTGCCTTCATGGGGGAATCTAGCTGTAGGGGGGCACAGTTTTAAAGTAAGGGGTCTTTCATTTCTAACATAGATTGGGAGGAATTTCTTCTCTCAGAAGATCATTTGGAATTCCCTACCCCTGGGAACAATGGAAGCTGGGTCATTAAACCCTTTCAAGACTCAGCAAGGCAGAACTTTTAGCTACATTGGAGTCAAGGTTTATAGGAGCAGGCTGGAAAGTGGGGTTTAAGCCACAGTCAGCTCAGCCACGATCTTCATAAATGGTGGAGCAATCTCAAGATTGCTTATGTTCTTATGATGAAGTGGGAGTTTACTGGAATTAGAAGACCTAGCTATTAGTCCTTTGAAAACTAGGATTATATAGAGGCTGAAGTTAATTAACAATGGGTTCTTGGTAATGGAAAGCAGGGGGCAGATTTTCTAGTGGCTCGTGTCAAGTGGCAAATTAAATATTTTATTTTGTCATCTGAGTGTCTTTTGGCTCAATGGAGATTTATTTGGCTAAGTGTGAGTTGCATCAAGGATTTTGGAGACATTCTTGCTGTGAGGCCTCCTGAAATTTCTTGCTGAAGCTTATCAAACCTGCTTCATTAACTAACCTAACCTGCCTCTATGTTGTCCCTCATTTCAAATTCTACTCCTGTCGAGCCATGCTTTGTTCCCAGGGCCGTTCACCACTCTCAAGATATCCTGGAATTGACGGCAATCTGTTTTGCTCATGCCTTCCTTAAAAGCAGATTGTGCAGCCCACTGTCTGTCTGGAGTTGCCCTGCATAGAGCCTGACACCAGCACTGGATCTGGTAAATGAGGGATTTGCTGCCTTGCATTGTGGATAGGGAACTGGAGGCTCTGGTGGACAGGGTGGTGCAGATATAAGACATCTTTTGCCCCAACAGCAGCTAAGGAGGCCACCAGATCATGCTAGCCTGGCCTGAGGTTGTCACCTGAGTTATCGCAGTCTCAGTCATCTGGAGCAATGCCCAGCTCTGTAGCTGGTAAATGTCTTTCTCCATTCTACCAACATAATTTTCTTCATCTTCTCTCAGCTACCCCACACTCAGTTTCTGTCTGCTAATGTATCCACTGCCCATCAGAGCTCATGATCTCTCACTTTCACTAATGCCTGCAGCATGTTCCCTCACATACTGACAACCATGAAAACCCCCACCAGCGCGAACCCTGCATGGTCTGTGTGCTAGGAGAAGGTGAGGACTGCACATGCTGGCGATCAGAGTCGAAAAGTGTGGCATTGGAAAAGCACACCAGGTCAGGCAGCATCTGAGGAGCAGGAGAATCAACGTTTTGGGCATCAGCCCTTCATCAAGAATGGTCTGTGTGCTGCCTTCTCAGTCGGTCAGGGCACCATCCGACTAACAACAGTGCCATCCCCTTTCATCTCCTTTAACACCTGTCACTCTCTTATTCCAGGAGGAAAATACCCCAAAACAGGGTAGAAGGATTTATGTTGGGTGGTGAGCTGCATGAAGTTCAACACCTCACCCCTTATGAGGAGACGATCCTGTTTCTGACCGCCCTGAGTTGCTGACAGACTGTGTCCGAGACTCTGGACTCTTATCAGTCTGCCCTTGACTTATAGTGCTGGGAATGCCTGCACAAAGGGAACCGTTTCGCAGAGAAAACAGTTGATGAACAATGACAGATTTCTTTTTGAAAAGTTCATGTTTCAAAGCAAAGGTGTATCCCCATGTGGAAGGAGGATTCTAGGAAGGGATGATTAACTAGAGAAGTTAATAACAATACCAAAAATAAAAGAAAAAGAAATGGTGTGGCACCGATTAATGGGGAGTTAAAGGATTAGAAAAGTTTTAAAAGTTAACAGAAGATCTACAAAAAAAAGGTGGAAATAAACTATGAAGGAAAAATAACGCAAAAATGGACAATAAAATCTCCTTTAAATAAATGAAAAGGAATAGAGAGAAGGAATAGAGAGGCAACAGTGAAAATAGGCCCCAGCAAGAATGAGGCTGGGAACTAGAAATGGGAAACTGAGCAATGACTTGATTAAATCTTTTGTATCAGTCTTCAAGGTAGTGGACAATATAAGCATTCCACAATACATTAATAATCAAGGGACTAGAAGGGAGAGGGAGGAAATAAATGCATTAACTATCACATGAAAATGTATTAGAGAAAGTAACTGGACCAGAGAGCATAATTTCACAAGAAGGCATCCCACATTTAAGACAGATCAGGAAGAATTTCATCTTTGAGTAATTGTTTACCACAGAAGTCTGCATGACATGTTGAGGTTGAGTTGTTATGTATATTCAAGGCTGAGACAGAGTTTTAATTAGAAAGGCAATCAAGGATTTTCAGGAAAAGACAGGAAAGTGGTGTTGAGGGTTATCAGATCAGTCAGTACCTCATTTAATAACAGAACAGACTAGATGAGCTGAATGACCTACCCTTGCTACTATGTCTTATGTTGTCATGGCTTACTTGAATGGATATAATGGTAGGACATTTAGAACCACAAAATTAAATCAAGCAAAGTCAGCATGGTTTCAGGAAAGGCAATCATGCCTGACAAATATATTACCTTTGAGAAGATAAAAGGAATTGGTAAAGAGGAACAAGTAGATTTAATATTTTTGGATTTTCAAAAGACACTCAAGAAGTCCCATGGTGTTGGGAGTAGTATATTTAGCATGGGTAGAGGATTGGCTAACTAATAGCAGACAAAGAGTTAGGATAAATGGGCAGCCTTTAAATATCGGAGGGCCACAGGGATCAGTGCTGGAGACAAAATTATTTGCAATATATATGGATATAGAAGACATGGATGTTGGACTTGAATGTACTATTGCCAAGTTGGTGGATGACACAAAAATAGGTGGGAAGGGAAGCAGTGACAATAATACAAGGTGGCCACAAAGGGATATAGGCAGTTTAATTGAGTGGGCAAAAACTCGGCCGATGGAATATAAGGAAAATGTCAGGTTATACACGTTGACAGGATGAATACAGGAGCTAAATATTGTTTGAATGGGGAAAGCTGCAACACAGAATGATTTGGGGCTCTAGTTTCAAATGAAAGAATCCCTACAGTGTGGAAACAGATTCTCTGAAGAGTAACCCACCCAGACTCATTCCCTGCCTTATTACTCTACATTTACCCCTGACTAACACCTCTAACCTACACATCCCTGAACACTATAGGCAATTTTCGAATGACCAATTGACCTAACCTACACATCTTTGGATTGTGGAAGGAAACTGGAATACCCGGAGAAAACCCATGCAGATATGGGGGAATGTGCAAACTTCACACAGACAGTAATCCAAGGCTGGAATCAAACCCGGCTCCTAGGCGCTGTGAGGCAGCAGTGCTAACCACTGAGCCAATGCACCACCCCAAATTCCTGAGAGTTTCAGCTTTAGTCAAGCACTGTGAGCCTTCGCAACCTTTGGATCTGGAATCAAACACAATACCATGCACTCCAAGCCCACATGAATTGCAAAAAGTTAGAATCCAAGTTCAGTAGGTAATGGGGAAAGCAAATGATGTTTTGGACTTTCTTTCAAAGGGAATGGAGTGTAAAATTAGGGAGGTCATGCTGAAAGTACACCGGGCACAAATCAGACCACATCTGGAATACTGAGACATTTTTCATCCATTTATCTAAGGACAAGAATAGTTGCATTAGAGGCGGTCCAGAGAAAGTTTATCATGCTGATCCCAGGTATGGAGGGACTGTCTTATGAGGAGTGGTTGAGTAGGTTCGGCCTTCACTCATTGGAGTTTCTAAGAATCAGAGTCAACCTTAATGATACATATAAGATTCTTCAAAGGCTAGATAGGGTAGATAGAGAGAGAGCTGAAAATGTGTTGCTGGAAAAGCGCAGCAGGTCAGGCAGCATCCAGGGAACAGGAGAATCGACGTTTCGGGCATAAGCCCTTCTTCAGGAATGAGGAAAGTTTGTCCAGCAGGCTAAGATAAAAGGTAAGGAGGAGGGACTTGGGGGAGGGGCGTCGGAAATGTGATAGGTGGAAAGAGGTCAAGGTGAGGGTGATAGGTCAGACGGGGGTGGGGGCGGAGAGGTCGGGAAGAAGATTGCAGGTTAGGAAGGCGGTGCTGAATTCGATGGATTTGACTGAGACAAGGTGGGGGGAGGGGAAATGAGGAAACTGGTGAAACCCGAGTTCATCCCTTGTGGTTGGAGAGTTCCTAG
>NC_057721.1:57188880-57213908 GCF_004010195.1 Chiloscyllium plagiosum | reverse complement strand
TGGGAGCACGAGGCATCGCCGATACAGTCATCGATGTAGCGGAGAAAATGGTGGGGGGTGGTGCCAGTGTAGTTGCGGAAGATGGATTGTTCCACATATCCTACGAAGAGGCAGGCATAGCTGGGGCCCATGCGGGTGCCCATGGCTACTCCTTTCGTTTGGAGGAAGTGGGAGGATTGGAAAGAGAAGTTGTTCAGGGTGAGGACCAGTTCAGTCAGTCGAAGGAGGGTGTCAGTGGAAGGGTACTGGTCGGTACGGCGGGAAAGAAAGAAGCAGAGGGCTTTGAGTCCTTCGTGATGGCGTGTTCAGGGATAGATAGAGAGAGATCCTGGTGGGAGAGTCTTGGTTCAGAGGTCACAATCTCAGAGTAAAGTATCACACATTTAAGTTAGAAGTGAGAATTTCTTTTTGATAGTTGTGAATCTGTGGAATCCTTGATCATAAAAGGTTGTTGAGGATGGAACATTAAGTGTATTCAAGGTTAATATATACTGACTTCTAATCATTAAGAGAATCAAAGGTACGGTGATTAAGCAGGAAATTGGAGTTGAGGGTTATTGGATCAACCACCATTTCATTGAATAGTAGAGTGGACTTGATGGGCCAGATAGCCTGTTCTCCTATGCTTTCTAGCCCCAATGGGAGACAGGTCTTGCCAAACTTCTTGTCAGATACTGCTACAAATCCCATCATAGCTCATGTCAGTTAAGACCCCTTTCAGATTCCATCCCATTTGCTTCCACTGAGCCAGTCATGGATTGTTAAGGTCAACATACTGTACAAGGAGTTTTTGC
Organism: Chiloscyllium plagiosum; assembly: GCF_004010195.1. Classification (NCBI taxonomy): domain Eukaryota; kingdom Metazoa; phylum Chordata; class Chondrichthyes; order Orectolobiformes; family Hemiscylliidae; genus Chiloscyllium; species Chiloscyllium plagiosum. Next base: position 57,213,114 of record NC_057721.1, on the reverse strand, counting down.
TGTGGAGAAATTATTTTTGCTGAATTGTAAATCCTTCTAAATAAATGAACTCTGAAATTCCAAAGTGCATGACTGCCGAGTCATTGTTTATCATTTCATTCTACAACAAATTTACAGCCTGATTTCGCAGCCTGCCTCAAAGTGCCTCAAGGTTTTTGAGATTTAAAAAGCGCACTTGGAGATGAGATTCAAAAACGATATTAAGAGAATTACCGTTAATGTTGATTTTTAAATGCCAGCTATTTACTTTTAGTTTATTTTTTTCTTTACAATAAACAATCATTGATGGGGGTTTAAACCCAGACGACCTCAATGCCATTTGCAAAGTAAATCAAATTATCATCCTTGAACATAGGGAAAATGTAAAGAAAATGACTGGATAAATAACTTCCATTGGCTAAGAAAGAACTCTGTTATCAAAGAGTTGATCTTCTTGCTTTGATAAATATCAGTGATTATATTTAAACATTACGAGGTTGAATTAAGGAGGAACCAAGCTTTCTGGTCCTTATTTTCATACAGTGGCTTTGCTAGAAATTGTTCATGTTTGTCATGTGGGGACTTTTGCAGAGCTGGCTGCTCTGTCTTCTTTCATCAAGCAGCCTGCCAACAATAACTGCTTGTGTTCAGACATGAGGAATAATTATTTAGGTGAGCCTAAACCAGGGATGTCATCATCAATTTGAAATTGTGCCTTTCAAGAAATGAATGTACAAAGTTGTGAGAAAAATCGTGGTTAACTGCATGAAATGATCAGTAAAGCACTGTGAGCTTTTTTGTGACTAGTCACTATAGTGAAAAGTTGAAGAATATCTCCTTACATTAGTATAGACGTAACTTCTTTTGCATTTTAAGAATCAATGTTGATTTTACTGACATCTCAAGTTAAATAGAAGATTCCCCCCCACTTCAACGTTCAAGGACATTCAGCCTCAGATCTTCAGGGAAGCGTCCTCCAAGGTGGCCTTTCAAAGTGGAGTCACAGGTAGATAGGATAGTGAAGGACGCATTTGTATGCTCGCCTTTATTCGTCAGAGCATCGAGTATAGGAGTTGGGAGGTCATATTGAGGCTATACAGGACATTGGTTAGGCCGTTTTTGGAATATTGCGAGCAATTCTGGTCTCCCTCCTATAAGAAGGATGTTGTGAAACTTGAAAGGGTTCAGAAAAGATATACAAGGATGTTGCCAGGGCTGGAGGGTTTGAGCAATAGGCAGAGGATGAATAGGCTGGGGCTGTTTTCCCTTGAGCGTTGGAGACTAAGGGGTCACCTCATAAATATTTATAAAATCATGAGGGGCATGATAGGGTAAATAGACAAGGTCTTTTCCCTGGGATGAATCGCTGAAACTGATAGCCAAGTTCCATATCCATAAAAACAGCCTCAACGGTATTCATGTTGTGCTGCATGTAACCCCATCTTATTGTTCTGTGTAAAACCTTCCTTACAGTTCTGTTTTCACACCGTCACCTTGACAACTTGTTATTATCTCTCTACATCAATTAGTTTGTACAGTTTTGAATTACTTGTTCCTTTGGTTAGACCCTCTTCATGTGACTGTTACATTTATCTTTCCTACCTATCTTTCTGTCATAAGCAGTATGACTCTGGAAAGTCTTGATTAACCTCTGCCCTTCCAAATGAAAGTCTCTGTTGCCCTTGATAATGGTTTTGATGTCATTAATGTCAGGCAGACTGACTTGCTGTTTCCTGAGGTAAAGCTCTCCATTTTCTTGAATCATAGTCGAACACTAGCACCCTTCTGATCCTCCTGCTGTGTTGCTGTATCCAATGAGAGTTGAAATATTATGATCAATACTTCTGCTATTTCAATTTTTGCTTCTTTCAAAAGCATAGGATGCATTCTTTTTGGATTGGGGATTTACCAATTTTCAGTAATGCTAACCTGTATTGTACTGTATCGTTGCAAATTTCTAACGTTTCCATGACGTCCCTGTCCTCTTTGAATGACATCTTCACGTCATCTGCTTCCTTTGTGATGATTGTTTCTTTTAAAATTCCTCTTTTAGGTTATTGGTATACCAATTTTCTTCTGTTGCAAATTGTTAAAACTACTGCAACACTTACTATGTTTATAAAATATTTAGGAGTTCAACTTAAAAAAAATTTTTTAAAATGTTCAACATTAATGTTGACTACTAATATTTTGATGTAGCCTCTGATATTAATTGTTTCCTCCATTGCTTTCTATAATCTTACGACGTGTTACCTGAATCTTGCTCAAGACGTTTTTCATAAGTCGCTTTTAATTGTTTTGATTTTATGTTAACTTTTTTATTTCTTTTGGCAACCAGGATGTGTTATGTTTGGATTTGTCTTTTTCCTCAAATAGAATATATCTAGCTTGTACCTGATCTATTTACAGATAGTTTTTTTTTGGTTAGAGTTGAGAAATAATTGCACTTGTGGACCCCAAATAAAGAAGGAGAGGTAGAGGAACAAGACTGTGGGAAATGTTCAAGAACTGTAGTTTAATGATATTGGGGGCCATTAAATACCCAATGCTGATTAGGATGATGTTAGAATAAAGGGCTAAGAGAGGTAAAAATTTTGGAAATGCAATCAGGAAAACCTTTTTGGTTAGTATATTTTCAGTCCCAATAGGATAGAAGCATTGTGAGATCTGGTGCTCAGGTTAAATGTGGATCCAAGTGAACCAAATATCTGAGTAGGTACATCAGAATGATCACCATTTCAAAAGCACAAGATAAGAGTGATTATCATATTGTGATTCGTTATTATTGTGGGGTTCATTGATATAACTTTTATGTTATTTGTTGTGAGTTTGGGTTTCTAGTTTTTGAGTTAGAAATTGGGTTTTCTATTTGTGCATCACTAACAGACTTATTTTGTGATCCAGCATGGTAAATATAATGGCTCGTGGTTTGTTAGAGAATTCTGGAACTTGTTTGTTTTCAAGCTTAAGGGAAACACCAGTGAAAACAATGCCATTGACTACACCAGGAAGGTCATGGAAAGCCTAATAGAATGAGCAGACATGGAATTTAATATTCAGAAACATTTTGACCAAAGGGATGGAGAAAGGCAGAAGAAATATATACTTATTGGCACAGATCTAAATAGGGTGCAGGGATAAAGAGCCTCTGGGCTCATTTGCAAAGTTCTTTGAAAGTGGCAGGATACAGTACTTTGCAAATTAGTTCGTGAAGCATGTGAGATTCTGGGCTTTGTAAACTGAAGCATTGAATAAAAAAGCAGAGATGTTGCAATGAACCTTTAGAAACCTCTGGTTAAATCTCAACTGAAATTTCACACACAATTCTGGTCATCATAAGGGTGTTAAAGATGGGCAATAAATGCTGTCCTGTCAGCCAGAGACATGTCCCATGAACAAACATAAAAAATAGATTCAATCCCAGAATCAATTAGTAAATGCAGTATTTGGAACTTCAGTACCATTTTTAATCAATACTGCCATGACCTACTTTTTCCTTCTCTATTATTCCTGAATAGTTGGTAAAAATGCATATTAAGAGCCCATCCTGGATTATTTTCGTTAGTGTAAAACATCATAGTCCTACTTAGAAATTTGTGTCCACAGCTCACCAACATTTGTTGGTTACATTTTAGACATTGATGTTTACATAATTTAATATATTTTTCATCACTTCTTTTTCTTAGTTTAGGCCCTGTAATGTTTTGGGATATTTCTGGTTTAACTGCTATTTTTATATCTCTATAGCTCCATTATCTTCTGGTTCCCCAGATAAATGAGTTTAACCCCCACCTCCTCCTTACAACTCAGCAAGAACATTTGTCCCAACTGTGTTCAGATGTAACTCTTCCCTCTTGCAAAAATATCCCTTCTCCCATAATGATTACCAATTCTCCAAGAATCAGAAACCTCCCATTCTGTATGATCTTCCAGCCAAGCATTTGCATGAACCACGTTTCCCACATTCACCAGCATGAGACACTAAGAATGGTTCTGAGGCTGCTAGCTTTTGTGGTCATGTTTCTTTTTCAAGCTCATGAAGTTCAGGCTGAAGGATTTCAATGCCTCATGCATCATGTGTATCATGATTTCTACTTGCTCCCTTTCTTATCTCAGACTGTGCTGCACCCCTTGGTGTGATATGATGCACCAAGGAAGCACCATATCATTCAGAAATCACCGTTGTAGTTACAGAAATGCCCTGACCTATCAAGTCCCCTCTGAGTACTGCATTTTTACTGTTTGCTTGTCTTACATGTAGTCAAATTGTCCATAGGGTGGATTTGTACTACATTTCGTCAAAGTGTAGTCATGTTTTCTGGTATTCAAAACTGAAAAATCAATTAGCAATTATTCTTGATCTAAGTTATCTTGACTTGATGAAATATCCTCCCAGAACCTGTTAATGTTGTTGATTGTGGATGAACTGTAGCTGCATCTTAAGCCTGGAAAGACAATATAATACTATCTTCCTGAATAGAAAAATGACCTTAAAATTAGCATGAAACATAATTAAATATACGCAGTACTTTAAACTCGACTTTTGTTTTGAACAGTGACTTTAAAAAAAAATAAAATTTAAGATTGAAACAAATATCAGAACAGTTTCTTAAATTTCAAATCAAATTAAAAGTAGTACCTCTTTTTAAAAAGATTCTGTTCCACAATTTTCTTCCATTACAGATCTGGAGAACTTAATGACAAAATATATAGTATCTAAGTTAGGAACGATTCACATAGGTTAGGCCTTCCAATATAGGACATGAATGTTCTCTGTTTCTGGACATTACTAAAGTTTACCAAACTGTGCAGTATATTTTTCTCTATAGGAACCATACCACATTAGTTGACTCCACTTTCACCCACGTTGATTCATTATGATGTTTGCGTTCGTTCTTGTGACAATTGGCAGTTATATTGCCAAGGCATACAAGACTATGGGCCAAGCGGTGGAAAATGGGATTGAATAGTTAGGTTCTTGTTTTTGACCAGCATGATTCAGTGAGCCGAGGGGTCTTTTTCTGTGCTGCAAACGTCTTTGACCTTATGTAAAACACAATATAGAGGCCCACAAAGGCTGCTGGATAAAGCTTAATTTATCTCCAGCAATGTCATTTGCTACATATACCACAAGCATACCATGGTTAACATCAGACGTCTAGTTTAGGGTAGGTTTTAATTTTGCTGCACAATTGGCAGTGATGTCATATACCCAGGTTGTGTCAGTTATTTCTTAGGTCCCTGTAGATAGAGTGTTCCACTTCCATTTTATACTGTATTTATTGATAGTTAAGAGTTGCCAATAAAAATAGCAATCTGGCATGTTGAGGACATGATACCTATGTTGCTGGCTATTGTTCAAGTACTGCACTTATTTGCTTAGGCAAGAGAATGTGATTACAAAGTTTCAGGTTAAATGGTCTACCTTTCCAGATCTGAAGAACATAATTTAATGACAAAATATATGGTGTCTAAGTTAGGAATGATCCGCGTCGGTTAGGCCTTCCAATGTGGGACGTGAATGTTGTCTGCTTCTGAAGGTTACTAAAGTTTACCAAACTGGCTTTTTCACCTCTAATTTTGAATCTATTTTGAGATCATTCGCAAAACTTTAGAGCTTACATTGTGTATAACACATACCTCGACCATTGGTTTTTCATAGATATCCTCCTGCAGTGAGTCTGTTTTTGTTTGGATTGTGTCCCGTTGGAGAGCTTGTAGCACCTTCTTTGGCATAACAAAGCCATACTGTGCTTCCAGAAGTGCCAAGTCAATTTTTTCCGCTTTTAGTACAGTTATTACTTCATCTCGGGCCTAAAACAAATCCACACAACATGAAGCATTGGCATACTCTTTCACTGGTAATTTATAGGGAATACTGTACGTGGAAAAGATTTCATGCACTCACATGTATTGCCAGTGTGCAAATAAATGATCTTCCATTAACATGTAAAATTACACTTTTACTGTATCCGATAAGGTGAAAGTTGTGGTTTATCAACATTTCAAATAACTTCAGTATTGTGCTTTCTCAATTCGTGGAGTGGGTAGATGGATACAAATGTGGATGTAATAAACACTCTGCCTGTACCATGCTTACTGGTGGAATTTCTGCTTTTCTAACACTTAAAGATCAACTTATATCCCATTGTAACTGTTGCGTTTATTCAGTTGATGTCTTTTTTTTTGCTTTGCATTCTCCATAATCCTTCCTTTTGTTTTTCTCATTCGCCCTGTGATGTTTGGATTTTCTGTTTTAAACTTAGTTCTGTTCCTTGCAGGAAACTGACTAGAATTAAGAATTTGAGGTATTCATATGGAGAGGTTAATAGAAGTTCAGAAGAAAATAATTAACCAAATGTAATTTTTTAAAAACTCGAACTCAGGCAATTGGAAATCGGAAAATGAGTGGAGCAACATTACATGGAAGACTAAAATAATCAACTGATGCTTAAGCAACAATGGAAAGTAATTAATTGCATGCCATTCAATACTTAGGAAAAAGGAAATTTGAACAAGGTTAGGCCATTAAGCTCCTCAAACCAGTTCTACTATTCACTGAGATTGCACTGATATGTGGCCTAACTTCACATAACTTTGTCCCGTATCCCTTAATACCTTTCCTTACCCTTTGTGTGTAGAAGTGCTTCCTAACATCTCTTCTGAATGGCCTGGCCCTAATTCTCAGACTATGCCCCTGAATTCTGGAATCCCGAACCAGCAAAATAGTTTGTCTTTATGTGCCCTGTCTTTTCCTCTTACTATCTTGCAGACTTCGAGCAGATCATCTTAACCTTCTAAATTCTAGAGAAAACAGAGCTAAATATATAATCTTTCTTCATAATGTAACCCCTGAAGTCCAGGTATCATTCTTGTTAACCTACATTGTACTCCCTCCAAGGTATTAAAATCCTTCCTAAGGTGTGGTGCCGAAATCTGCTCACAGTACTCCAAGTCAGGTCGAACCAGGGTTTTGTATAACTGCAGCATGACTTCTAATAAGATTTGCAACTGTTTGAAAAAAGAATTGTAGTTGGTAGCGATAGTAACAAATCTGTTAATTTGAAATTAACGGATGTGGTGATCCAAATGGCTTTTTCTCATTTAAGTCTTATTTTCACAATATTGTAGATGTGTCCTAAATTACACTGATGTTGACATTTCTTGCTGATTGCCAATACAAACAAGTTTACCTTTGGTGGGAGAGACATGCAACCTACTGATAATGATAAGTTAAAGGCAAAATTTTAAGTCTAATTTTGCTATAAGTGTTCTTGAAACCTTAAACTTAATAGGAAATTGTAACATAAAAATTTAAGACAATGCAAGTGCTGCCTTCAATCTTTCAACCTATGAAAGAGCTTGTGTATAATATTTTATTATATCCTACTTGTGAAAGTATACACCTTCAGAAATTGAGAGAAATGTCTTTCCATGCAAAGTAATTAACTGAAATTTATTGACAACAATAACAGCAAATAGTTTTTGTCAGAGTCTTCTAATTAATGTTGTTATATATGAAACTTGACGCAATTTAATTTCATCTGCCCTTTCAGACTGCCGTTCATATTTCAGTCTGTCCATACAAAATTTCCTGGGAACATTGTTACCTATCAACTAAATTGTGTGTTCTACCTTGCAGAATTGACCATCAGTCCCATCCGTATGGAGGCAAGCCTTCTACAAAAAGCAGCTTAAAAGCCGAAGGCAACACACGGTAAGACCTGATTTTCAACATTCCAACTGACACCATCATAAAGCTGTTTAGACAAAAGCGATCTTGCAGAAAGTTGTTATGTTTTGGGGTACGGTTACATGCAAGAACGAAATTGAAGTGGCGTATCTTTTCATCGAAACCTACTGTGAAGTTATTCTCATTCAATCAATGATTTAACCCAACCTTAATCTTGTCTTTTTTGCACAATGCAATCAAATCATTGGAGGTTGGGACATTTATTATCAAAGTAAACCTTTGGAAATATGTAAGGTAATAAAGATTACCAACCTCTAATTCACCTTCAAGTATACTGAGCAGGAACAATAGGTCATCTCGAGAAAGATCTTCATGTTTTTTAGATGACGTCCTTGTTTTATGATTTCGCAAAACAGTCCCTGTCTCCTCCATAAAGAGTCTTTCCCTTTGATTGTTCATTTTAATTGTTCCTGAGTATGACTCGTCCTTTTCAGAATTTCGATGGCGTGACCTTGCTTGTTGATGCAACCTTTTAGTTTTGGATGAGCTTTCCAAGCTGTTGCTTCTTGAGTGCATTTTCAACTGAAACAGGTTAAAGCAAGTTTCTTTTTCAATGAAGTTACTTAAAACATCCATGTACTAATTGCAACAACTTTTTCATTCCTTCATGGGATGTGAGTGTCACTTATAGGCCAGGATTTAGTGCCAACTCCTAACTGCCCAGAGTGCAGTTAAGAGTCAGTCACATTGCTGTTGAGGTGGAGTCATGTTTAGGCCAGATGGGGTGAAAATGACAGATTTCCTTTCCTATTCTGCACCACCTGATGAAGGAGCAACGCTCCGAAAGCTAGTGCTTTTAAATAAACCTGTTGGACTATAATCTGGTGTTGTGCGATTTTTAACTCTGTACACCCCAGTCCAACACCAGCACCTCCAAATCATGCCTAAAGGATATGAGAGAATCAGATGGGCTTTTGTGATAATCAACAATGGTTTTATGGTTGCCATTAGGATACCTTTTTATTCCATATATTTTTATTTAATTCAAATTTCACCACTAGCTATGGTGAAATTTGAATTCATGCTTGCAGTCTGGGGTCTGGATTACTAGACCAGTGGTATTACTGCTACTTCCCCTAAACTCTAAATTTATCATTGCCAGTAAATAGAGCAGCCTCAACTTAAATAATTAATTATTTCCATGAGTTTGAAAATTTCATATGGAAAGCAAAAATAGTATTAGAATAATGACCACTAATTTAAATCAAGTTGGCCAATTGGCCAAATTGGGATGACAGCATCTCTAGCTAGGCCAGCAGTTTAGACCCATTCTAATTTGTCCAAAGATCCAACCCTATTGCTGTATAGGATTCACATATAGGCCATACTTGATAAGAAAGGCAGATTTTCCTCCCTACAGAACATTAGTGAACCAGATGGGGTTGAATGACCATCAGTCATGGTTATATCATCAGAATTGGATGTAGTTTTAAATTCCAGACTTTTTTTTAAATTCACTTTTCACCTTCTGCCCCTGATGGATTTCAACCTATGTCCCCAGAACATTAGACTGGGGTTCTGGAGTACTACCCAGTGACATCACGACGAAGCCATCACCTCCTTGATACATCCACACTTTATTTCAATTGGAATATGATAACTCACATCCATAATTGATAAGTAAGACCTTTCAAGTTTAGATTTGGGTGGCACAGTGGTTAGCACTGCTGCCTCACAGCGCCAGAGACCCGAGTTCAATTCCCGCCTCAGGCAACTGTCTGTGTGGAGTTTGCACATTCTCCCCGTGTCTGTGTAGGTTTCCTCCGGGTGCTCCGGTTTCCTCACACAGTCCAAAAATGTGCAGGTTAGGTGAATTGGCCAAGCTAAATTACCTGTAGTGTTAGGTGAAGTGTGGACTTGTTGGGCCGAAGGGCCTGTTTCCACACTGTAAGTAATCTAATCTAATCATTTATTCTACTCTTATCTCATTCATTTTTTTAATTTATCTTTTCCAAGACCAAATATGAGACATTTACAAAATGTCCCGTGCTCCAGACATTTGGATGGTATATTTTGTTTAAACACAGCCACCAAATTATATTCACAACTTATTATTCCCTTTGTTTTCACAACATACACAATCCATAACGATCAAGTAACTTTGAATGTTCATTGCTTTGACATCACTCCTAAAAGTTTCTTAAATCAAAATGAATTTTAAACTTTCAAAGACTTAGCAATTGTTTCCTCCAACAAAGCCTGAGAATAAAATTTGATTATTTACAGAGATGACTTTATTTTGGTTATTTAGAGAGACTACATTATTATATAAAGCATTGAATATTAGAAAATTATTATGTTTCAAACTCAGAAGTACTGAACAACAACATCTTCTAAAATGTTTTAATTTGGTCAATTAGAAGGCATTTCTCCTGTTACTTATCCCTACCTATGTAAGTAACATGCTAAATATGGCAAACCAAGGAAGTGCAGTTGAAGGGATAGAGAAAAAAAGTGGATAACTATGATGTGAATTCGTTATTTGCATGAAATGTAAATAGAGGTATGAACTGCTTAGACCAAATTGCTTGTTTCTGTGTTGTGTCTTTTGTGAATTTATACATCACAGATCTATTCTGAATTTGTTGCTCTCTTAGATGACCACACTAATACTGTGATCAATTTTGGTATTCTGAGAAAAACAAAACATAGCCTGTATGTTCCTGACCATTATGTATCTATCTTGCAACTCGTAGGTGCACATGGACACATCATGAGAACAGAATTTACCTGACTTTAATGTTTCCTCTAGCTTTGAAACATTCACTTTTCAAAGCCATAAAGTGGAATGGCCACTCACAATGAAATTGTCCTGGAAGTGTATGGATAAGATTCCTGATATTTCTTCACCTTTTACAGTCGGTTTCAAAACTAATCTGATGAGCACTTTATAGCTCTGTACTCTTTACCAATCAGATGATGCAATTTTGAGACCCCCACAGAATCAAGACGACTGCTACTTATATGTGCAATTTGAATAATGACAACTGACATAACATTCTTACTGTACTGAGATGTCCCCAAGTTATGGTTGAGCATGGAAATGAAAATTAGTGCCCTCTTCAGTGGTGTTTGGTGTTTAATTAACTGGGAGACTGGTGGATGGGGAGCCTCAGCCCATGACCTTCCTCCTGCCATCAATTAACTGTGACCTAGATTGAGTGATGACATGAGGGCAACATCATCTGACAATAGTCCCTGCCCTGTCCCATTGTGCTGCTGTCCATTCGCCTCTGTTTGGTTGTCAGCTCTGAGTGGCCATTAATTCAGTGGGCCTTCACTAAAATAAATGACATGTGTTTCACAGTGGTGAATCAGATGAGTTTTTAGGACAGTCAGTGGTACTTTCATTACCACTATGTCTGAGATGAACATTTCACTCCAGATTTATGAGCTGAATTTAAATTCCAGCAGCTGTTGTGATGGGTTATGAACCTCTGTCCTCAGAGTATTTGAATATCAGAATCAAACAGTATAGGGAGTAGACTGGAAAGAAATTTTAATTAGCTTAAAGAAGGGTGCAACTTTTGACAATAGAATTATCTTAGGTAAATTCTTCACCACTCTGCTCAGAGATAAGCAATGTTCTAGCAGTTGAAGAGGGTGAATGTTTTTTTTTTAAATCTGCAAGCCTGTATCTAGAAGTAGGCAGCTAAGTAAATTCTTGTAATTTTGCAAAAACTTTATAAAACTAATGTTCACACAGGGATTTTTGTCAGTGCATTCACTGAGGAAGACTGTGGAATCCCAAAGTAATGTTTTTGAATATAACACAGAACCTAAATCTGATACTTTACAGTTTTTAGGACCTGCTGACCTCATTTTGATTACTCTGCAATTACAGTGGTTTGCATTCTGGATCATTTCTCTTCCTTGACATAAACAATGTGACACATTAATTAGCTACAGTTTGAACTTGTTCTGTTTGTGGAATGACTTCATATTCAATAGAATGCATAGCATCTAAATCACAGTAGGAGGTTTTCCATTTCAGGCTGCCTAGCTGGTGGTTTTACTGTTCGTGGGGAATTGCAGCAGCACTGGGTTTAATGCTGGATATAGTTTTTGTGTGCAGATTTTCCCTTTTGTTGCTGCAAAGTTAGATGAGAATGGCTAACCTGCTGCTTTGGATATTTTCACTTCCATCATAGGCAGCTGATCAAAGATATGATATTCTGCAAGCTTATAATCAAAGAACAATAGTCATGAAGTCAGAAAAATTAGAAAGAAACAATGTTTTATGAGAAAATAAATAAAGCAACTTGCAAGATAGACAGGGAAGAATTATTGAATTAACTCTGAAGATGGTGCTAATATTTTCATAATCTAAGTCAAGCATTATGTCAGTGAAATGACATTGAACACCAAGCTAGCCATGTAAAAATTTGCACTTCCTTACATGGAAGAAGAAAAATATAGATTTAGGAAATTGGCCATTCAGCCCCTCAAGCCTGTCCTATTCTTTAGTTAGATGAGTGCTTCTGAAACCTTTTCAGTCTGAGAATCACTCAGAACTCATACGCTACCAACCGGACAGATCCTAGCTGGCTTTGCTTACTTTGTCTTATTTCATCCATGGAAAATGGGCATCGCTGGCTGGCCAGTACTTATTGCTTGCCCCAAGTTGCCCTTGAGAAGGTGATGGTGAGCTGTCTTCTTGAACTGCTGCTGTCCGTATTCTGTAGGTAGGGAGGGAATTCTTGGAGTTTGACCCAGCTACAGTGAAGGAACGGCAATATATTTCCAGGTCAAGATGCGAGTGGCTTTAAGGGGATTTGCAGGTGGTGGTGTTCCCAAGTATTTGATGTTCTTATCCTTCTAGATGGAAATGGTCCTGGGTTTGAAAGATGCTGTCTAAGGATATCTGGTGAATTTCTATAGTGCACATAGTTGATATTACACACTGTTGCTACTGAGCATGGTGGCGGAGGGGGATGTTTGTGGATGTGGTGCAAATCAACTGGGCTGCTTTATCCTGGATGGGTGCCAAGCTTCTTATGTCTTGTAGATAGTGAACAGGCTTTAGGGAGTCAAGACGTGAGTTACCTGCTGCTGCATTCCGAACTGCTCTTGTAGCCACTGTAATTATATGGCGAGTCCAGTTCAGTTTCTGGTCAATAGTAACCTCCAAGATGTTGATAATTGGAGATGTTAATGCCATTGAATGTCAAGAGACAGTGGTTAGATAGTCTCTTATTGAAGATGGTCACTGTATGGCATTTGTAGTGCAAATGCTACTACCCCAAAAACACCCTGACAGCATTAATCGGAAGAATGACAGCTTCTGATGAGAAATTCATGATCTGAAGTCCAATTCCAAGATGGAGAACCACAGTTGCATGTCAGGCTTAATGATTTAATTCAACAATTCACATTGAACTTCTGGGAAAAAGAATTTTAAAATTTCTACTTGGTAGATTCTGTGAATAAAAGCTAACGCGTTCAATTTGCGTAAGAATTTACAACTGTTGAAAATCAAAACACAGACTAAACAATTTAACCTTGCTGTCTGGAAGCACTGTGCCACTTGTTCAGACCCCTTGTCCAAACCATAATGAGAATCGCCTGGACTCCTATCCACATGATGTCACAGAAGCTGACCACTATAGTATGTATGCTTATGGAATCCATAAATCTGTTGTCATTTTTTTCTGTATTAAATGCAATAACTAATTTTGTAATAGATATCACAAATTATTAATTAATTCAAAAATCAGAAGTATTTATGTGTATTGTAGCGACTTGAGGATTGTTTGTGGAGGGTCCATGTCTCCATGTTTAACAATTCTGGTATGTTTACCAGAATGAATGACATATAATTAACATAAAAACTTTTAAATTAGAAGGAGTTTGAATTTGATTGAGCTGTTCCCAGTACAGACATAAATTGCATGAAATGGAACAATGTTAGATTCTTTTTATCTGAATGATCAGAGCATTCATCCAACCTAAATAATGTATACTTGCAAATCTAACTTGGATTAGTTGTAAGCTATATGAGCTTCTCAGCAACAGAAAAATAGAATTTTCTACAGACGATTGTATTTAAATAAATTGCACAGGAAGCACAATATTAGTTAGACAGATGCTGTAAACATTGTGGATCACAGATAAATGCAGTAAGAAATACTTGTGGATCTGATTTGAGATGTAAAAGTAAAAGATGGACTGATTTTTTTTTCAATTTCTTTGTGTTTTTCCAAACATTTATCGAAACATAAGTCTATCCAAGAGTCAAGTTGAAAAGTTTTATTTAGATCAAAACGTTTAAAAGTGATAACTTCATAATAAAAGATTGGAAGTTCATCTCAAGTTCAAATGTGACAACAGAATTGCAAACAGACTGGGTAAATCTCAGATCTTTGCTGTCATCACATAGGATGTAATTTTGTGACTTTATTTCAGAACTGTGGCAGTGGCACAAACCTGGTCAGAAGGATTCACTATTGGAAGGACAGGGGTTGCTTTGGGAGGATATGCAGTGAAAGACTTTGGAGAGGCAAGGGAGGTTGGAGATGGGTCATTGAGGTGTGAAACTTGCCTCAGTAAAAGCGAAAGGTTCATTTATCTTTGTGTACTGGCCAATATTTATTCCTTAATCAACATTACAAAAGCTGCTGTTCGTGAGAGCTTGGGGTACACAAACTGGCTGCAACATTTCCTACTTTACTATGCCCTTCAAAATTGTACTTAACTGACAATAACGTGCGTTAGTATGGGTTTTTTAGTTTTTTTCTTTAACAAATTGGCAGACAGCATGAAGTCTGTTCACTGCCTACTTTGGAAGCAACATACTGAGTTAATTATACATTCTGACTCCTGCACCCATTTTCGGGCCTTTTCCAATTCTGCAACCCATAACCCTTACATTAAATAACTGTGATATATCAAGTCACACTTGTGACTATGCTTTAACTCATTCCTCAAATGAAGATATTTTGACACTTGACTCTGACCATGTCAAACATTACAGTATGTGACAGATTACTAGTTTGATGAGGTGCAAAGCTATATTTTCTATGCTTCAAAATCAACACTTTCAGCCAAAACAATATGGTATTTGTCTCTGTCACATAGTTATGATAATAGTTTAGATTAGATTACTTACAGTGTGGAAACAGGCCCTTCGGCCCAACAAGTCCACACCGACCCGCCGAAGCACACCCACCCATACCCATTTCCCTTCCCCTACATTTAACACTACGGGCAATTTAGCTTGGCCAATTCACCTAACCTGCACATTTTTGGACTGTGGGAGGAAACCGGAGCACCCGGAGGAAACCCACGCAGACACGGGGAGAATGTGCAAACTCCACACAGTCGGTCAGTCACCTGAGGCGGGAACTGAACCCGGGTCTCTGGCGCTGTGAGGCAGCAGTGCTAACCACTATGCCACCGTGCCACCCACTGTGGGAGATGAACTGATACTGTCCCTGGCACCTTTCATCCATTGAGCAAGAAAGCTCCCACAATCCAGGCATGACTTGAAATCAACTCCCAGGGTTGAAAGGGCAAATGGTTTCTAAGCCTTGGATTTGTCAGCAATAACTTTATTTTATATGTTAACTTTCCCACAAATGCTTCTTTTCTTTCTAACTTAAATCCTTGTGGGCAGAAGATTGGGAAGGAGTTGTGATAGCAGCCAAATATCATGCTGAGATGTGAAAACTGGTCCACATGCCTGGGCTTGAAGATCTCTTACACGTTTGTAATGACTCCATTAAAATTAAAGGAGACTCTATTAATATGTCATATAGAGTGTTCACTCAATGAATCTTTGCACTTCAGATGTGACTTTGACTGACAGCATTATATAATGACCTGGAATTATAGGATTGCAGTAGTAATGAATATTTACAAAGCTATTTGTTAAATTCTCTCCTAAACTAGAATAACTATCCATTAATCAAAGTGCTGAACGTTGCATCTCTTTAGATACGTGAGTGTTGTGGGGAGGGATCCTTGCCACGAGGCCCAGTGAAATTTCTTATCAAATCTGCCCCATTACTTACCTACCCTGCTCTGAAGATATCCATTCTAATCGAATCCATCTTTATTTTGCTACACTGTTCCCAAGTCAACTCACCACGAGGTGGACTTTGCCAAAATATCAGCATCTGTTATGCATGCATTATCTTTAAAAGCCTGTTGTGCACCTGAACAAGCACTGTAAGTCTGGAGCTGCCCTGTAAAGTTCCTGACTTTTGCTCCTGAGATAGGAAACAGGGTGAAATTGGTGCCCAGATTGCAGGCAGGAACCTGGAGGTCTTGTTGGATGTGGTGGTGTAAACGAGGGATGTTCCTCTTCCCCAAGGACCAGTAATGGATTCCATGACAGCAGACCATTTCACCCTTGTCAGTATTGCCACTCAGGGCACTGCAGTCTCAGCCACTTGGAGGAATGTCCAGCAGTGTAGGAAGAATGTCAATGTCCTCTCCACCAGTTTATGTGCTACCCCCATCCTCTCTCAGTACCTCACACTCACTCTATCTGTGCAGCCTCTCTCTTGCCCTTGCTGCCAAATGCCTTCTCCCCAATGACCCACAACCCACAAACAGCTTCCTGACATGATATGAAGTGACTAGTCCACCAACAATACCAGACCTTTGGTGTGTTTTACAGGCAGCAGCCATCCCCTGCCTGGTCGAACTAATGTTCAATGGTGATGACCGTCTAAGAGGTACATTAACAAAGGAAAGCCCCATTACTATCCAAATAGGAGCCTGATTGGCACTGAATGCAGTAGACCTTTTCTAAGGTACATAATACAAAGTTTTCACTGATTCTGCAGCTGGCAGCTGAAATCACAATTCTGCCCATTAAATACTGCCCAATACATCTGCAAGAAGACTGTGTTTTAATGATCATTTCTACCATTGACTTTAAATATGTTTTGAACTGTGACTCTGCCTCCATGCCAATCAGGTCATTTGAGCTTATCACGAGGCAGAATTAGAGCTGCCTACCCCTCTCTATAACTCCATCTTAGCCTGAATTAAAAGAAACAGTTTACAACGTAACTGCATTTAATACCTCACATTTGTAACAAACATTTAAATCACCCATATTTGCGCTGTGATCAGAAAATTGGAATACCAAAGCTCAAAGTCAAGAGGTAATAGAATTTGGATTTGTATTCACAAATTTCTAATCAGATAGATTTTCAATTGAAGTTTGAAAGTAATAGAAGGTGTAGACTGAAAGTACCCTAATGGGGGGAGGGGGAAATTGATGAGTAGGTCTTGTGTGAGTGTGTGTGTTTGTGTTCCTTTTCTTTTAATGGTTAAAAGAATAATGAACTCTAATTAATCTTCTGTCATGAAGATCTTTTAATACAATTTTGTTGAGGTATTCCATGATTGTCATGAAATTAGCGCTGAAAATGTGTTGCTGGAAAAGCGCAGCAGGTCAGGCAGCATCCAAGGAGCAGGAGAATCGATGTTTCAGGCATGGGCCTTTCTTCAGGAAGGACTCATGCCCGAAACGTCAATTCTCCTGCTCCTTGGATGCTGCCTGACCTGCTGCGCTTTTCCAGCAACACATTTTCAGCTCTGATCTCCAGCATCTGCAGTCCTCATTTCTCCTTGTCATGAAATTAGCAAGGTTTCATTATTGCTAAACAGGGAGATGTGGTGTCAATGATTTTTTTTACTCAACCAGTTTGTACTTGCAAAATTCAGACAAAATATTTCTTATTCGATTGAATTTGGAGATTAGACAACACGTGCTGAACAATCTTGAATGTACTAAAAATAAACTATCCTTCAGTTAATTTAATTTAATCTGTCAAACTCATAATATGGCTCATTTACACTGAGTAAAACCAGTATATATTCATGTGCAGGGACCTATTCTGTGTAAATAAAAAGAATATGTTTAAGCCTTGTAACTTTTTTTTCATTATCTGAGAGCTTGGGAATCCCTATCGTTCCTCATTGGCCAGGGGAATTGCCATGGAGCAAGCAATCAGAGTTGGCATACTAATTAATCAGCAGCCTTTCGACTGTAGTATAAATGTGATCATTTGAAGTTTGGCATTCTTGCATTTGTCCTGATGAGTGCAAGACCAAACGCTTTGACAACATCTCTCTCCTTCCAGCAATTTTCAAATGCTTAATTATTCATTACCTTTTGGAATTTGATTTTACAATACTCAGAATTATGTTATGTCATAAGTTCAAGATAGTTCTTGAGCAGACAACAAGAGAGCTGATTCATACTTTAGCCTGAAATAACATCTAATCAAAATGATGTTACAATCTATGAGGACTCCAATGAATGCTAATCGTTTTACTAAAATGGTTTATTTAAAGATTTTCTTAAATTGAATAAAGATTAAGAACATTGCAATCAAAACAATGAAGGAGGGAAAGAATGACATATTAACAATTCCCAAATGATGATGAGGGCCATGTTTACAAAATATCATGTGTTATCAGTCTCAACCAGCAATGACACCTAATCCAAATTTATTCTGAAGTAATATTTTCTGCCTTTGAAAGAAATATCCAAGTAGGCAAATTTTGTTCAAGATCGATGTTTTCTGTGAATGTTTTGTGTTAGTCATAACCGACTTGACCACATAGTACATTTCATTTTTTGTGTGACTATCCATGCTTGATGTTATCAAAGGGGATAACATGTGAGCAGCCTATGTGTGCTACCCTCTGGGTTGCTTTGAACTACACAAGTACACAGCCTACAGGAAACATTAGTGAAGATATGTCTGATAAAGTAGCTTTAATTATTCCTAAAATTTGTATTCTGGCATCTAACATGACTGATTTTGTTTGTGTTTATATGTGTCATTGTCACAATTTAAAAGAGAGGCCATTTGTGCAGTTTTCACTTTCTCTTACGCTTTAATCAAATAGTATTCAGGTTGTGAGTAGGACAGGGTTGGAGCAGGAGGATCTTCTTCCTTCAATACCTATGACAATTTGTTTTTATATATTGTCTTTAATGCAATAAGATTTTGTTCAGACACTTCACAGGAGTAATATAAAGACATAATTGAGGCACATAAAGTAACATTAGGTGTAAGTGATAGATATGAAGTGACAAAAAATTTTAACATGGGAATTCTAGAGATTAGAACCGAAACAACTGTGGTAAAAAACAGCAGACTAATGAAAATCAGGGATACGTTTAGGGCCAGAAATGGAGGAACTCAGAGCTCAGAGCTTTGTGTGGCTAGAGAAGGTTTAGGAGATGAAAAGATGCATAAGAGAATTTGAAAATAGTGGTAAGAAATTTAAAATTGAGACATTGATGGGCTAAGAGCCAATGTACAGGAAAGACCTATTAACCAAATTTTCTAAAATGTAAGAAACATTTCAGAGACCAGTGAGGAGAGCTAATGGACAAGTATTAGTCAATTGATAATTCCTCCATTTGTGCATGTGGCAATTTTACAGAAGGATAAGTGATGTCCCAAAGCAGTTCAAAGTGCAGCACTTGCTTTGTCAGTTTTTGCCAATTAATCAATGAACATTCATCAGTTCATATTTGCTGATTGTGAGGTAGAGTTAACTAGTTGTTGTTTGAACTGTTACACGGCATTTTATATTTTCATCCTCATACTATTCACAGTCTACCCAAGAGTGGTTTCATGCCTCAACAAAGATCAACTGTTTTCTGGTGTGAGTATTAGTTACCAAGATGGAAAACTTTTTAACTAAATTAACCTTCTTAACAGAATTAAACTGACCACCATAGACATATATGACCTGCAGTATGTGGATGACTCCAGTACTCACTCTCTTCCCACACCAACTATAGTTACCATGAAGTATTGTTCTTCTAAATCTTTTCCCTTGCCTGAGGCATGGTTGTTACTTTCTCATGTGAGAGCAGCCAGGTGGTCTGGTAAAACTCTGGTGATTTTACCTTTACAGAAGATTTGCAAGCCTCACTCAATCTCTTCATTTCTTCACACAAAAGACTCATCCTGTCCTTGAATGTTGCCAAAGCAAAGCTCATACTACTGGAAGAAGGGTCACTGCTCTGAAGTAGAGTTACTGGATCAGAACGTTAACTCCACTTTCTCCCCACAAATGGTGCCTGACGTCCTGAGTTTTCCCAGCAATTTCTGTTTCTGTTTCTGACTTCCAGCATCTGTAGTTCCTTGTTTTGGTTTTTCCTCACATTATTAATCCGCACCTGGTCAAATATTTCACCTCACGTTTATGCTGAAGGAAAAACTCTGTAATGTGCAATCTTCTCCCATACGTATCTCAAAAGCCCATTGGTGAGGAGATTCAATACTGGATCAACTGCACCAGCCAAACCTTCTACAAGCAATGGCAACGATTGTCTGACAACAATGACCTACCTCTACAAGTCAATAAAAAAATCCAAATGAGCAAAGCAAGTACTCCTGTACTGTAATAAGTGCTAGAGTATGTGTCAGCAATGCATAGAGTGGTAGGGAAGTTCCACCAGCTTTCACTACATTCTTCACAGTCAGTGGAAGGCCCATTGAACTACCACTTGTGTCCTTCCTGGAGCCAGATATGTAATTATTAAGTTAAAACTCTCACAAAATCAGCTACAGTGGACTGGACACTGGTATCCTGATGGCTAAAAAGTATCTCCATGCTATGTCATGTTTTGCCCACTCACAAATGGTCAGTGTGCCAGGCAAGGACAATGAAAATGCTTCAAAGACACTCTGACGAATTCCTTGAACTGTGGCAGCTTTGATATAAATGACTGGGAGGTGCTTGCTGCTGACCTTTCACAAAGGCAACAACGTGTCTGTCAAGCTGCATTATGTTTTGAGTTCAAATAGCTCAATGATGAGGTAGACTGGCAGCAAAGAAGGAAAGAAAAATAAGCAAATCAGGCGCTGTAGATCGACTATACTGTGGGAAATCGTACTTGAGTATCCAACAATCTGTGGGTCAAGAATCGGGCCTGTTCAGTCATACGAAATGGCAGAAATTTGCAGAAACCCTGAGCATATATCATCCTGGAATCGAGGGACAGTTGACAATAGTGGTGCAGAGAAAAGATGGCTGATTAGTTAATACCTTAGAGAAAGACTTTTTCAGATGCTGATAATTTTGGTGTGTATTTCCAGCATTCAGGTTTCCCTTCTCATTCCTTGGATTTTACTGGATTAGTTTGTGATGCATGTATATGATGCATATACAATACTTGAATGTATGGAGATAGTTCTCTCCATATACAAGCAGGGGCAAAAACTATGACTCTAGTAATTGCTGTTTTTGACAAAGACCTTTCAATATAGACTTTTTGAATTAAATTCCTCTGGTTGCTATTTTAATAGGGATATTAACCTTGTATTTTATTCATTCACGGAATGGGGATACTGATAGCTAGGCCAGCATTTATTGTCCATTTCCAATTACCTAGAGGCCAGTTAAGAGTCAATCGTATTCTGTGGCTGTGGAGTCATGTGTAAGCCAGAGCAGATAAGGATGGCAATTTTCTTCTGTAAAGAGCCAGATGATGTTTTTCCCCAACAAATGACTCTGTAAGACTATATTTCTGGATTTTAATTGAATTCAAATCCTACCATCTGCCAGCAATAGTTTGCTTAAGTGATTGTAATATTGAGGGGATCTTGTACATTGGATTTTACGGTAGCTGCAGTCCTTGATTTGCCTTGCGGTTATACACATGTGCAATTGCTTTTCAGATTAGGGTATTTAAAAATGACATCATTTTTTAAGCATATAGATTTTCTGAAAGGGAGTTTTGTTCATGGCATGCAATCCATTAATGGGGAAAGCAGTTTTATAAGGCAACCATTAAATATATGTGAATGAGGAGAAAATCAACTGTTTTCAGTTCCTCTGAATTTATTGCTTCTGTGCCTGCTGATCCATTTCCTTTTCTATATAGAAAACTACATCCCTGGCACAGAACTATACAATTGTAGGTTTGAACTAAATGCTTCCAAGATAACACAAATAATTGTATTAGTTTGCATTTTAGCATTGCTGGATGATAGCAGTGTGATATTCTATTCGAAACAGTGAACAGAAGTTGCATTTCTTAAATACAAAACTTAAATTACCACATACAGTGGATATGGACAACAAAGCCTGTGTTGGAGTGAAATGTTTGACAATGGCAGAAAAATGTCCATGAATTAGTGTTGTACCTAAAATCTACATAGAAAACCACAGTTCAACAATGATCAGTTTAGAATATGTAGGCTTTTTGGTTACTAATGTGTGAGAAAGTGAGGACTGCAGATGCTGGAGATCAGAGCTGAAAATGTGTTGCTGGAAAAGCACAGCAGGTCAGACAGCATCCAAGGAGTAGAGAATCGACTTTTCGAGCATGAGTCCTTCTTCAGGATTCCTGCTCCTTGGATGCAGCCTGACCTGCGCTTTTCCAGCAACACATTTTCAGCTCTGGTTACTAATATGTCAGGCTACAAGCATGAATTCTGATCAGTATCGTGCACAATTGACCTGTTCTTACCACTTACAAGTCCTTAAATTACTGAAGGGTGGTTTTTCAAAGAAAAAACATTGCTGCTTGCCATAATGCTTTGTTTGATAGAACATAAGTTTCTTGGGTGAATTTTTCTATCGATAATATTACAAAGAAATAGAACAATATCACTGTGTTTAAATGTTCTATTCTTGTGCGCAGTCAAGTCAAAGGCATGAAATTGATTTGATCATGGTTTCACTCATGTATCTGTGGAACGATGAATTCAGATACAGGATTTTATTGTCACAAAGATGTCACTATTCATGTAAATACATTGTTAAAAACCACACAACTCCAGGTTTATGTGGAAGTACTAGCTTTCAGAGCGCTGCTCCTTCAGAGGGTTGTGGAGAATAAGATTGTAAGACACAGAAGTTATAGCAAAAGTTTACAGTGCGATGTAACTGAAATTATATACTGAATTGTTTGTTATGTGTCTCATCTTTTAGAATGACCATGTTGGTTTCATATGTTTCGAGCAGCGCTCTGAAAGCTAGTGCTTCCAAATAAACCTCTTGGATTATAATCGGGTGTTGTGTGATTTCTAACTTTGTACACCTCAGTCCAACACCGGTGTCTCCAAATCATGTAAATACATTATCAGAGTACGCTGCAGGTGTGAAATGGTATTGTGACATATTAGCCCTTCATTTACAGTTTAAATGCAGCGCAAATTTGGAATTAATCCTTGAGTTGAAATAAGAGCAAAATAGGAATGCAGTTTCTTAGAGAGGGAATGTACATTTGCTTACATCACTTGAATCAGTTGGGCAATAACATTCTATTTACCCTGCACAACTTCAGTGAAATGTGAAGTTGAAAGTACTTCCTGATACTAGTAAATCTGTAGCGTGAATGCACCAAGAGCTGACTGAGATTGGGTTGTGCAACAGATTAAAATGTATTACTTGGATTTGAATTTAGGCAATCTTGTTGAGAAGAATGTCTCCTTTCCTGGCCTGTAAAGGTGCTAATTGAAACTTGCCTCACAGTAAGCATGAGTTCACAGTACACAATCCATAATTCAACACTAATTAGCACTAAATTGGCAATCTCATTCAGAGAGGCCAGGAAGATGGATAGGCTAGGCAACAATAAATTCACACTAGTGCCGGCAGCATGCACATAAAATGTTAATGAGGCTCAAGGTTCAATTTTGGGCTGGCCCTGAGCCTCGCCATTGGACCATGAAGCCCTTACACATTTCTGCCCACTTTACTCTGCATCTGTCTTATGTTGTGCCTGACATTTATGCTGATAAATTGTGAAAATGTTCCATTCCTCAGCATATGAATTTGCTAATTATATAGAATCAGTTTGCCATCACACCTTTATTGGTTTTCAAAACATGCACATTCTTTATTTTAACACTATGTTCATCATGCAAATAATACTAAACTTGATAATCAAGCAATTTATAAGAGAAATTAACATACTTACATGACTATTAAAATACAGCCACTCCCTGTTTTACCTAAATTGTGCTACATTTCTATAAATCTAACGCCTGAAATTCTAAAGGCCACATTTCTAACATTTTAAATGGGATTATGTCAGGCATTGACGTGGTCTTACTGTCTGGACATTTTACTTTTATTCATAATGAACCAGACTTTATAAAAAATCTTAAAGTAAGGGAACACTTAGGAAGCAACCATTGACGTGTCTTACTGTCTGGACATTTTACTTTTATTCATAATGAACCAGACTTTATAAAAAATCTTAAAGTAAGGGAACACTTAGGAAGCAACGATCATAATATGGTAGAGTTCAGTCTGCAGTTTGAAAGAGAGAAGGCAAAATCGGATGTAATGGTGTTACAGTTAAATAAAGGTAATTATGAGGGCATGAGAGAGGAACTGACGAAAATAGACTGGAAGCAGAGCCTAGCAGGGAAGACAGTAGAGCAAAAATGGCAAGAGTTTGTGGGTATAATTGAGGACACAGTACAGAGGTTCATCCCCAAGAAAAGAAAGATTATCCGCGGAGGGATTAGACAGCCATGGCTGACAAAGAAAGTCAGGAA